>NC_133148.1:23504632-23751299 GCF_048418815.1 Hemitrygon akajei | reverse complement strand
CGTCGTCTTCTTGTTCCGTTGTACCGTTGGGGTCACCGGTTATGACCCTTCCGTCCCAGGCTAGACCGTCCTTCAGTGGTGGACTCGTCACCCGGGCAAGGGTGGACACACACACAAGTCCCCACCGGCCTACCTTCATCCACCGTGAGCTCCGGACTGATTCCCCTGAAACGATCCTCCAGGCCCCCACCTTCCTGTGGGTACACAACACTCTTGCAGTGTCTCGTGGTGTGTCTGCCAGTGTCTCAGCAGACCCGTCTTTTATCTCCCCTGATGGGGTATCAGCCATCCATCAACTCAACATGTCCATGTCCATCAAACTAGGCCTCTCCCTGCTGTCTCAGCAGGAATGTTAATGAGCAAAGAAGTGTCCTTGCAGCAAAAGGTAAACAATCAGTGAAGAAGCCATAATACTAAATCATGTGTGTCTCCTCTCTCTCTTATCTGTAGCAGATGCCTCTACCTCTGTTCTTCATCTCTCTCTCTCAATAGCAGCATAGTTCACAGGGGGGTCAACTCTGGACCCCATCTCCATCTGGCTTTCTCATCACACATAACAATGGAAATGTCAAACAGTTTGACACAGGTAACTAACTCTGCCTATTTAACGGCTGGTCTTTTTTCTGTCATCTGTGCAGTGCCATACACTACCATCAGGCTTCGGGACAACCATGCATGGAGATGCCCACGCTGAGGAAGAATCCTGCATAATACCAGCAGCTAGCATATGTTCAATTTCTTTTTCCACTAGCTTGCTCTTTTCCAAATTCATCCGATGGGGGGGCTGCTTAATAGGCTGGGCTGAAGTAACAATATCATCATCTGTGGTTTCCTCGCATCTCCTCGGAACGTCTGGGCATAACTCTGCATGCTGGTTAATTAGCTTTGTCAGCTGCTCCCTCTGTCCAGGCTTCAAATGACTGACCTTATTATCAGCAAAGTTGGCCAAAATAACAGAGTTCTCTAGTTGGTGGGCACTATGTTTATCTTTTCAAGATGTTCGGGCCCCTCATTATCAATCCTTACGGCCTCATCTGTTTTTGTGACAGCACCGACTGGCACGGTTTCTGCATCACGACAACCTTTCAGCATATTAACGTGTACCAACTGGCTCGGCTTCCTCCTATCAGGGGTTTTGATCACATAGTTAGCGAGTCTATTTTCTTAATCACCTTGTACGGCCCTTGGAATCTCGCCTGTAGGGGGTTGGTCACTAATGGGAACAGAACCAAGACCTTATCGCCCACTTGAAATACCTGTTCTTGTGTTCGTCTATCATACCACTGCTTCATTTTAGTTTAGGAGTCTTTGAGATTTTTTGTTGTAAGGTCGCAAATCTTGTGGAGCCTCTCACGGAACTTCAAAACATAGTCAATCAAATTGACATGCACTGTCGGGCTAGACCACTATTCTTTAAGTAAGGTTAGGGGTCCTCTGGGCCTATGACCAAAAGCGAGCTCGAATGGACTGAACCCCAGAGATTCCTGAACCGTGTCCCTCACTGCAAATAACACAAGTGGCAATGTATCATCCCAGTCTCGAGTATTTTCCTGACAGTATGTTTTAATCATGGTCATTAAAGTCACGTGGAATCTCTCCAACACCCCCTGAGATTCTGGGTGGTATGCGGAGGCCAGAATTTGTTTAACTCTCATCTGAGACAACATCTGCTGAAATGTATGGGACATGAAGGTACTCCCCTGATCTGACTGTATCTCCCTAGGCAACCCTACCGTGGTGAAAAATTTAATGAGTGCCTTTACCACCGCGGGAGTTTTAATGTTCCCCAGGGGCACAGCCTCCGGGAATCTAGTGGCAGCACACATCATACCCATCACGTACTGCCGCCCACTCGCAGTTCTAGGCAGGGGACCTACAAAATCCATGATGACTCGAAGGCGGGTATCGGTCGAAGGGGTGCCTTAGGGATAACCTGATTTGGCTTTCCTACCACCTGACGTGTGACACCTTCTACAATAGTCAATAATATCCTTCCTCATGTTTGGCCAGTAAAAGTCTCTCATAACTCTATCTACTGTTTTCCTCACTCCAAAGTGTCCACCTAAGGGTATCTTATGGGCCAGGTTCAAAATTTCGTCCCGATAAACCTTCGGAACCACCACCTGGTGTACCATCGCCCAGTCCTCATCGACTGGCACAGTGATCAGCCTCCACTTTCTCATTGATACTCCCTCCTTCAGGTAGTAGCCCACCGGTTCCTTGTTAATTTTTGCTTCAGAGAGAGCTGTCTCTTTCAACGCCACAAGCTCCTCATCACATCTCTGCTCCTTTATAATTTCCTCCCTTGCTAATGGTAGATCCACCTCCTCTCCCTTACTTTCCGTAACCCCACTATCCTTCTTCTCCTCATCCGTTAACCCCTTCTGATACAAGGCTGGTAAAAATGTCTCAGCTAAATCAACGCTGGACTCATTTAACCTGGAACCTGCCTCTACCACCTTTCTAGACATGCTGCAAGTTACTGCGCAGGCGGGATAAATCTTGGAATCTATGGGTGGGTCCCCAGCACTTACAGGCTTGCTCGTCAGCTTCACTGCTGAATACCCATCCCCACCTGCAAGATCATTACTGAGGAGGACATCCAAGTTGTCCATCGGTAGATCAGACTACACCCCTATTATGACTGGTCCGGATACCAGGTCACATTTCAGAAATATCTTGTGCAAAGGTACGGCCTCAGTACCTTTTCTGATACCTTTTATCACATTTACCTCCCCAGTCTCGGTCTCAGCACCGAATTCTAACACCTTCCTTAGGATCAATGACTGACCAGCCCCAGTATCTCTCCAGATCCGCACGGGAACTGGGGTTTCCCCCTCCTTCACGGATACCATCCCGTCCAAAATAAACTTCTTGTGCCCTTCTTGGGCTCTATCTAACCTCTCCCTCCCCATCGGTCTGTTGACCGGCTCAATGCAACCAGTTGGGGATGTTGTCTTTCCTTTTCCTGTCTCCTTCTTCGGAGCCAGGCACTTAGATGCTATGTGACCAGCTTTCCCACAATTATAACACGTGAAGCTGGGAAACTTCCTTCCAGCCTGCTTTTCCTCCTCCTTACCTTTTCCAGTAGTCCCCGGCTTATTCTCTGACTTAGCCGGTGGGCTTTCTCTACCGTCCCTACTACTCCTGTGGTAGCTCTTATTTGGGGAAAATTTTATCTTGTGGTTTAAGGCATACTCGTCTGCTAACTTGGCAGTCGCAGACAGAGTCTCTGCCTCCTTCTCGTCCAGGTAGGTCCTCATACCCTCAGGGACGCAACCTTTAAGCTGTTCAATCAGCATCAGCTGTGTCAGTTCATCAACATCTCCACTGACCCCTTTTGAGGTGCACCAGCGCTCAAAATACATGTGCATTTCACGGGCAAACTCTAAATATGTGCGGTCCCACGGCTTTCTCAAATTCCAGAACTTCTGCCAGTATGCCTCTGGAACCAACTCGTAACTCCTCAGTATAGCCCTTTTCACTTCATCATAATCCTTAGCCTCTTCCATAGACAGTTCAGAATAGGCTTGCTGAGCCTTCCCCTTAAGAACACTCTGTAACAGAACAGCCCACTTCCTCTTACGCCAGTCCTGATTCATAGCCACTTTCTCAAAATGGAGGAAGTACCTATCGACATCTATCTCCTCGAATGGGGGGTACCAACTTAACCCCCGACCAATCTTGAACCCTCTGTATGTGTCTACTGCCTGGTCCCCTCCCTGCAATACCTTTAACTTTTCCAGCTCAAACTGCTTCTCTTCTCTTTCCTTCTCTGCCTCCAGCTTCCTTACTTGGAGCTCATGCTCCCTTTTCCTTTCCTGCTCCTCCATCCTTAATTTTTCCATCTGAAGCTGGAGCTCAACCTCGTTAGGTTTACTTTCAGGAAACGGCTCCAACTCCTCTACCTAGAACACCTCCTGGGATACATAATACGCGGCTATTGCTCTCTATATCTCTGACTTTCACTGTCGAGAGTTTCAACCGTCTCACAATATTCAACAATTCCAACTTTCTGGCATCCTCTAATGCTTCCGGTTCCCTAAGAAATTCGTCAATCTCCATTTCTGCTGATTACCTTTTCCGTCTCCCACACAACTGAATCAGATAAGGGAATTTTACCCCGATCAATTCAACAACCTCCCAATTTAACGTTCAAAATCCCGGATAGAGGCCCCAATTTGTCATGTACCCCGTGACCGGGTTACTAAACCAGCAGAAATGGAATGATACGTTGGAGTCTGGTGGTACTGTAACTAAAGGTGTTTATTAGTAAACTAAGTAATACAGTATCAAAAATGCAAATATTCATATAAAACAGGTTAGCAATGATAAATACAGAAGTGTAGGAATAAGAATCAAAACCAAGCTCTATCAAAGTCTAGGGGTAAATGAATAGTCCTAAGAATATGCAGAGTTCAGTTCAGTTCAGTTTGGGTTGAGGTAGTTGTTGTGTTGCAATGTGAGAGAGAGAGAGAGAGAGAGAGAGAGAGAGAGCGAGAGAGAGAGAGAGAGAGAGAGAGAGAGAGAGAGAGAGAGAGAGAGAGAGAGAGAGAGATGAGCAGCTGCAGCAGGCAAACCTTCCGTCGTCTTCTTGTTCCGTTGTACCGTTGGGGTCACTGGTTATGACCCTTCCGTCCCAGGCTAGACCGTTCTTCAGTGGTGGACTCCTCACCCGGGCAAGAGTGGACACACACACAAGTCCCCACCAGCCTACCTTCATCCACCGTGAGCTCCGGACCGATTCCCCTGAACCGATCCTCCAGGCCCCCACCTTCCTGTGGGTACACAACACTCTTGCAGTGTCTCGTGGTGTGTCTGCCGGTGTCTCAGTAGACCCGTCTTTTATCTCCCCTGATGGGGTATCAGCCATCCATCAACTCAACATGTCCATGTCCATCAAACTAGGCCCCTCCCTGCTGTCTCAGCAAGAATGTTAATGAGCAAAGAAGTGTCCTTGCAGCAAAAGGTAAACGATCAGTGAAGAAGCCATAATACTAAATCATGTGTGTCTCTCTCTCTCTTATCTGTAGCAGATGCCTCTACCCCTGTTCTTCATCTCTCTCTCTCAATAGCAGCATAGTTCACAGGGGGGGTCAACTCTGGTCCCCATCTCCATCTGGTTTTCTCATCACACATAACAATGGAAATGTCAAACATTTTGACACAGGTAGCTAACGCTGGCTATTTAATCGCTGGTCTCTTTCCCAACTTTGGTACTATTGGTCAGTGCTGACACTTGGGAAGTTGAAGGAGATTTCTGAGCCATGCAATTGAACTCCACCCCATTGAAGCACTCCTCCACACTGATCTGTAGTTCACTGAGCACTTTGTATCGGGAGCCGTCCCTCTCCGGTTAATGGGTGACAGGTCCTTTAGTTTTCTCCTTCCCACCCACATGCCAAGAGATGTGGATATCTTCCGGATCAGTTCAGATGACTGTACACTACACAATAGAGGTCTTGTCAATCCACATGTCTTCCACAATGGATCTGCCCAAGAACACACCGTGCTCCCTTCCACTCAGAGATCTGTTGGTGGATTTGAAACAATCACTTACCTGACAGTGCCTGGCAGGAATGGACCAAAACGCACCTTCCCGTTTTATAGCGATGGTCACCGTGATGTATTAAGAGGGAGAGTGATGTCTGAAGAATAATTGATTTACTAACTGTACTAGACTACGACATACAAAGGATAGAGAGGGGGAATATTTGGGGCTCCCTTTTTTCCAAGCTTAAATCTATGAATCTTCTATTTCCAGGTGGAAAATGTCCCCGCTGATTTTCGAAGTCTGTGCCAATCCTCTTTTTCATGAGTAATCTCAATGCAACATTCTCCGATGGTTCAACCCAACAGTATCATTGTTCAGCAAGAAAGTGTGAAATAAAGCAATTGGCTGTGTATACAGTTCGTCATTGAATTTTATTACAATCCATTTACTGGATTCCAGACCTGTCTCTGGTATCTTTTCGGATGGGTTTAACAGAGAGAGAAGAAAACATGCAATTCAAACTGGCTGTCTCACCCTTCTACATTTCAGTTTGATTTTCTATTATCCTTGTGGCCACCTATTTCAATTTGACTTCCCGTTGCCATTCTGACATGTTTGTCCATGGTCTCCTCTACTGCCCTGGTGAGGCCAAAGTCAGGTTGGAGCAGCAACACCTCATATTCCATCCAGATATCTGCCAATCTGATGTTATGAGTACTGATTTCTACAACTCACAGTAATCTCCCCCAGTTCCCACACCTTTATTCTTTCTTTTCTAATCCCCTCATCCCTTCACTTCTTCTCACCTGCCCATCATCTCCATTTGGATCCCCTCCTCCTGCATTTTCCTCTATGGTCCACTGTCCAATCAGATTCCTTTTGGTTCAGCCATTTATTATTACCCCTCTATATTTCGAAGCTCCATGTACAGGTTCCACTCGACTCCACCCACCTCTTATTCTGGCCTCTACCCACTTCCTTTCCAGTACCAGTGACGTCTCTTGGCCTGAAAGATCGACTGTTTATTCCCCTCCAAAGGTGCTGCCTGGCATGCTGAGTCCCTCCAGCATTTTGTGTGTGTTGTTCAAGATCTCCAGCATCTGTAGAACCTCTTGTGTTTCTGGTTGTCCATACACTCATTCATTTGTGTACATTGTTGCTTCAGTGTGACTCAGATCCCAATTCCAGTTTCCTTGGCCAGATTCCCTCCTGTCTGACTCCAGTCAGCAAGAACTGGAACCTGTTTTTCACCCAGTGGCTGTGAGGCATGAGGTGATGAAGGTGAACGGGGCTGAAATTCCAAATTGACTCAGTCAAAGGACGGATGACCCTTTGATAATGTTGGGCACAAGACAAATTGGTGAGACAAGACACAGGGGTCTACCCAGTCTCCTGTCCAATCTGACATGCTTTGTGTGTAAATCCTGGATCAGACAAATTGTTGAAGTTACATTGATCCACGTGCCAGACACTGAATTCAGTCCAAGAGGGAAACTCAGTGATCCCAAGGAATGTCAAAAAGGAGAATGTTTTGTTAGAATTACCCAAGCATTGACAGATTTATATGCTTCTTGTGGAATAACACCAGCATTCAGCAATAAGGGGAGATATCCTGACTGTCAGGTTTTATGAGGGGATCACATTTCCTAGGGACTGCTGAACATCAAGACCAGGCTGATATGGGACCTAACTGAGAAACCTGCAGAAAACATGTTTAACAACATCACAGTGCTGATTAAACTGAGATTCGCAATTCCATGACCCTTCAGTGTACACCTGGGTTTGCATATTTGTGATATTACACAACAACAATGATCATCTAGTGTACACCCACGGACTTTCTGTTTTAAAAGAAAACTGCTCATAATCTTACTGACATGGGAAAGGTTAAGAAATACACATCATACTTTGTCATATGATCCATCCCAGTCAGACTGGAACATCTGTTACATCTGCTCTTTCTTGAGACAAAGACTCACAGTCTCATTGAAGGTCTCAACCATGACACAAACACAATCAGCCTCCACACTAAATGTCAAAGAACAAAAACACGCCCCGTGCCTGAAGGGGACCGAGTGTACAAATGGTGTACACAAAGTGCAGAGAGCTGCAATGTAAGTGAACTGATGATAACGATGTTACAAATATCATCCCTTGTAATAATGATCAGGGAGGCACAGAGAGAATCTCTATTTACTGACAAGTACTTTCATTGTCTCAATGTAAGAACATGTGAACTTACACAACCAATACCGGAGTGCACACCACTGAGATTTCCTGACCTTCCATGAACAGTCAAATATTAGAAAGATTATACCAGTTAAAAAGGAGACTTTACTGCTGCCACATGTTCCTCATAGTCCCGTTTAAAATCTGCACATCCGTGAGGCGCCTCATATCCGCAATGGTGAATCTCCTACAGAGCCATTGCGGCCAGCACACTTGAAGCATCTGCTTTTAAATTCATTCCTTGCCAATTCAAATGTTACATTCCAGTGTCATTGGCTATAGTCACCAGAATGACCACTGACAACTACTTCTGGCTCCGATCAAGAAGTAACAACTGGTAATCTATGGCTCTTAGTTCACAATCAGCAACCAGCCTGATCAGGCAGGGCAGAGCAGACCCCAATAGTCACAAATCTGCATGTTATGCCCAACCAAAGAACATCTCACATATATCTTCTTATTTGGAAATGATCCCTAGTCCAGCAGGTTAGCTGGAGCATCATTTTGTCTACTTCAAAACACTGATCATGCCAAGCAACTTCATCTCACAGAATGGAAGTCACAGAGTCTCTTGATAAAGTGGCAGCCTCCATACCTTCGACCACATGGCAAGAGCAAAGACAATTGTTCTGTTTTCTTCCACTGTGCCTGATTTATTCAAATTCACTGATCCAGACTGTAGTTCTTTCTGGAAAACAGTGCATTGGGAGATGACCTCAACAACTTCACTTGAGTGTAATCACACAAACCTGAGACTAACCCAGAGGAGTGGTGACCAAAACATGATCAAAAAGCTGTTTTATTCATTTAAAATTTCCTATCAATCACTGATCACTCTTGAACTGAGGGACTTTCTGCCTCATTCCTGATGGTGGTTAAGGTTCAGCCATATTGCTGTCGGTCTGGAGTCACATACCAGGCAGACCAGATGAGATTTCTTTCCAGAAGTTACCACAGCGAATAACACAACAAATACCTCTGTATTCTTCTTTTTTTATTCCAGGAAGCATTTATGAATTGAATTTAAACTCTCATTCCCCTGGTTGAGATTTGAATCTATTTTGCCAGTTCATCAGTCCAGCAATTTATGGATACACTCTGACCATGGCTGCTCATTTCAAGACAGACCGAGGCTTCAGTGTTTCTAAGCAAGAATGCTAGAACCACAGACACCAGCAGAAGTAGTGCAGGTGTATGAGTGAGCAGCGTCTAAAGTTTGTGTGGTAGTGAAGTTTGCAGAGATGAGGAGATCCACAGCCACAGTAAGACTGGAATGTCGGGATGTGAAGTTATTAAACTGAGTGAATCCCAGGCTCAGCCCAGATGGAGAAAGGGATTCTCATTGAGTCACAGTGTTCATTGTTACTGATCAATGGCACTGAGTCTCCAAGCAAAGAATATACTGAGCTGTGTCTCTACTGAGAAATCTGCATGCTTCTCTGTCTCACAGTGAACCAATTGGTACAGTTATTAGAAAGGGAATCTAAACCTAGTTATCAGATCACTCATTCTGATTTTCTTTTCTCAATCAAATCTTACAGGAATATGCATACATGATTCAGCCCTGGATGTTTCTGTTATTCCTTATGCATTAACTGCAGCTGTCATGTACTGATATTCTGTCTTGACCTGACACAACCAATGGAAATATCTCCAGGAATATTCTGAAGATTTCCATTTCTAATCCACAGAATTGTCTGTCTTTATTCAAAATCCCCAAATCCCAAAATCTCAATGAAGAGATGTGGATCAACAAGACTGCTACTGTGAAGTGCGCGGTTATCTGTACAGATCCCGAAGATATCCACATCTCTTGGCACGTGGGCGGGAAGGAGAAAACTAAAGGAATTCACACCCATCAAGCTGAGAGGGACGGGTCCCGATACAGAGTGTTCAGCGAACTCCAGATCAGTGTGGAGGAGTGGTTCAGTGGGGTGGAGTACGAGTGCTCTGCTCAGGAATCTCCTTCATCTTCCCCAGTGACAGCACGGACCAATAGTACCAAAGGTGGGTAAGAGACAAGTGATTAAATGGCCAGCATTCGATACCTGAGTAAATTTGATACCTGAGTCAATACCCTCCAACAGCAGAATCAAGAAGCAAGTGAAGAACGTCTCAGGTAGAGTCCTGGGACTCACCCCATTATCGAAATTGTTTACATTGTGCTATGAATTCAAGGTCAACACTAAATCACCTTGCAGCCCTGGTTTAATTCTGTGAGTGAACTGATAAAGTTCAAAGTACAAAGTACATTTATTAGCAAAGTATGTGCACCATATACAACCTTGAGATTCTCTTCTTGCAGGCAGACACAAAACAAAGAAACAATAGAATTCAGAGTCAAACATCCAATGTGTGAAAAAAGATCTTAATCCTTTTAATCTCGATTGGCACTTAAATCGGCTAATCATCGGTTTGGCCTTTGCTTTGGCTCTTCTCATCTCGAACTTTCTAATCTAGTATGGCACTCAAATCAGTCAATCATCCGTTTGGTTTCCGCTCTCAACCAACATAATCCAGAAGCTTCACCGCAGAAATTATTCTATTTCAGAAAATACGTTGATAACTTGAAAAGAATCCACATGATTTCACCGTACAGGCACTCTGGACATCTCTTCAAAATGCTTTTTCCCTCTGCCTTTGAACATAATCCCAGCCTCTGATTAGTGCCTCAATTGGGACTGAATTTCCAGCAGAGCAGCTCTCCCTCTGCTCCTGTGTGGGAATAGTCAGCCTGGACAATGTGTAGAAGCCTCTGGAGGGCGACTTGAACACACAACATTCTGATAAAGCTGCAGCAAATGTTAGTTACACCTAATAGAGAAAAAAGTGCATTTTAATAATTGTGACAAAAACTAAATATTTCTGATATTTAACTTTTGAAATATGATGTGAATTTTCTGGAATATTTTCAGGTTAGACTTGGCTCCGTTTTCTGCTCCACAGCCACAATTTGAAAGGCTTGGTATTTTCTGTATTTGTTTCAACGTGGCTGTTAACAGTTTAAGTGAGCACGAAACTGCAAAAGCAATGTAAGGGTCAATCTTATTCATTTATGTTCATTCAGGGTGTTTACCCTGTCTGCTCAATAGGTGAGATTCCTTTCCTCACCAATGTAGATAGGTCTCATCTATCTTGATGGGAGTGGAAAATAATTGACAAGAGATTGTGATGTTTCTCCGAGATGAATGTTCAGATACCCGCCCCTCAGTCACTTTAAGCAAACCTTCCTTCGAAGAGATCTGGACGAAGAGGACAGCGACCATTCTGTGTGAGGTGGTTCACAGTGATTTACAGGGATTCAGTGTAACCTGGCAGGTGGACGGAAGGAAGAGGGAAGATGGGGTGTGGACTCTGGGTCCAGACAGCAACGGAGCTGAAGATATGATCACCAGCAGACTGACAGTCCCTGCTGCAGAGTGGAACAGTGGGGCTGAGTACTCGTGTGTGATAAAGGACGAGAGTTTGCCAACACCGGTGAAGAAATCCATCAGGAAGAACACAGGTATGTGTGGACAGAATTCAGTGTGAGTCTGATCTCAGCAATTGGACAGATTTATCACCATCCAGCACTGTGATAGACGATAGAAAATGAGAACAGGAGCAGGTCACTGGGTCTCTCAATCTGTTGAACCATTCAGTCTGGTCTCAGCTGATCATCCAAATTCAATCCCTGTTCCTGCTTTCTCCAGATATCCTTTGACTCATTCATCCAAAGAAGTATATACAATCCATTCTTGAATATATTACTTGATAATTCTTCAAGTGCTTTCTGTGGGAGAGAGTTCCACAGGTTCTCACTCCCTCTCACACGTACACAGCTGAGACTGCCACCCCTGCTCCAGGGGAGATGGAACAAACAGCACAGGATGATGCAAGTCCAGGGGCTGAGTTCCACTTTCTGTCAAGTTGCTGTGTTCAGCGACTCCCATTGATTGAACTGAATGGACTAACCTCGCTGGAAGCTGTAAAATGTAGCAGGTTCGAGATTTCCACTCCACAAATCCCAATGATGAGCAGAAAGGGAAAAGCCTTTAGTTTCAGATAAAGAGAAGCCTCTCAGATTTAGAAATTGTTCATGTTGGTACAAGACCAGAATCTGTTGGGTAAGGAGGGAATTATTGGAAGATTCATTCTAACTGATATTCGCTCTGCTCCAGGTGCTGTCGTGACTCGTCCTCAGGTTTACCTCCTCCCACCTTCATCGGATGAGGTAGACACCGATCAGACTGTGACCTTGATGTGCCTGGTCACCAAGTTCTCTCCCGCAGACATCTATGTGGCCTGGATGGCCAATGACACCCTTCTGAAGACAGGGTTTGTGAACCAGCCGGTGACCAAGGACCCCAGAAGAGGCTGGAACACAATGACCAGTCAGCTGATGGTTTCTCCTGAGGAGTGGAAGAGCGGCACCACTTTCTCCTGTGTGGTGGGTCATGAGTCGCTCACAACCAACCTGTTCCGAAGCATCAATAAATCTCACAGCAAACCCACCCTGGTCAATGTCTCACTTGTTCTGACTGATAGTTTTAAATCTTGTGTGTAATACTGTGTGATTCAATCCATGAAACCCTGGTTTTGTTAGTTTTATGATTATTAATTATCAGAGAGGATTATTTAGCTGATTAAAACATGTTTAAAATCTGGTCCTTTTGAAATAAATAAGAATTAAATTAAGATCAAGAACCAAATTAAGAACAAATCACCGAGTTTGTATGTACATCCTAAGACCTTCTTCTGCCACATTTGAATGGATTTCAACCCTGTGTGGGACTGCACAATGTATTAAATCTCTGTTTGTGTCAATGTACCGATCCAAGTTCAATAAATGAGATGTGAAAATGTTTTAGCTGTGATTTTTGGAGACGGGAAATAAGGAACCTTCGACATGAGGTGTGGTAGGTGACGCACACGCGGGGGAGAAATGGGTGTCTTTGTATCTATGGTGTCTAAACCTTCCTTTATCAGGAGTCCCAGTGATCAGCTGTCAACTAATGGTCAGAGAAATTAGAACCTACGGCCATCTGACAAAGAGGTGAGAGTACCAACCATTGACCAGACAATATATTTGGGTCAAAGATGTCAGATCACTGTTTGAGGGCTCCTTGTCCCCACTAACTTTGCTGCTCTTCATCTGGTACCTGTGTGTCACTAGCTAAATGAAACATATTGTTGGCAACTGTTCTGTTGCAATGGTGCAGTTAAACATCTGTCAGTCAGGGCAGATGGTTTGCATCTGTAGTGAAGGGGGACTAATATCCTCATGGGAAGGTTTGCTAATGCTGCATTGGGGGGGTGGGGGCTGGTTAAACTAGAGTTGCAGGGGATGAGAACCAGAGGATCAGGACAGATAGTGGAGAGGTTCTGGAGACAGATGTCAGGAATTAAACGGTTGAGCACGGGGTGAGCATTGTTCGAGCTGCGTATATTTCAAAACAAGTATTTTATAGGAAAGGCAAATTAACTCATGTCATAAATCAACATATGGAATTATCATACTGTAGATATCAGTGAGACTTGATTGCAGGAGAGCCCGGACCGGAAGCTCAATATCCAGAGTTCCATTGTTTGAGACACGTCAGTGCAGGAGGGATTAAAGGGAGAGGAATGGTGTTACTTGTCAGGGAATTTGTCACAGCAGTAATCAGTCAGGAGTTTCTGGAAAACTCCTCTAGTTAGGCTTTATGGGTGAAAATGAGGAATAAGAAAGGTATGACCACGTATATTATAGACCACCCAACAGTCTACAGGATTTAGAGGTACAAATTTGTAGGGAGATCACAGGCAGTTGCAAAGAACATAAGGTTGTGATAATAGGTCATTTCAAATTTCCACATATTGACTTGGACTCCCAGTCTATAAAAGGGATGGAGTTTGTGAAATGTACACAGGAAAGTTTCCTTAATCGGCATGAAGTCCCAACGAGAGTGTGTGGAATACTTGATGCCTTTTTAGGGAATGAGACAGGGCAGCTGACAGAAGATTGTGTAAGGGAACACTTTGCATCTACTGATCAAAATACAATTAGTTTCAAAAGAAATATGGAAAAGATAAATCTGGTTCACAGGTTCAAATTCTAAATTGGAGAAAGGCCAATTTTGATGGTATCGGAAAGGATCTGGCAAGTGTGAGTTGGGACAGGGTGTTTTCTGGCAAAGGTGTTCTTGGGAAGTGTGAAAACTTCAAATGTGAAATTTTGAGAGCACATTGCTTGTATGTGCCTGTCAGAATAAAAGGCAATGATGACAGGTTTAGGGAGACTTGGTCTTCAAGAGATATTGAGGCCCTGGTGAAGAAGGAAAAGGAAATGCTCAGCAGGGTCAGGCAGGTAGGAACAAATGAGGTATTTATGGGGTATAAGAATTGCAAGAAAACCCCTAAGAAAGAAATAAGAAGAGCTAAAAGAATGGACGAGGTTGCCCTAGCAGGCAAAGTGAAGGAGAATCCTAAGGGATTTGACAGATATGTCAAGATAAGGCAGTAAGTTTGATTGGATATTGGCTTTGTGGAAGAAGGCAGAGGTGGTAATAGATGGTTGCTTCTCTGACTGAAGGCCTGTGACTGGTGGAGTTTTGCAGGGCTTGGTGCTGGGTCCATTGTTGTTTGTCATCTGTATCAATGATCTAGATGATAATATAGTTAATTGAAACAGTAAATTTGTAATTTACACCATGATTGGTGGGGTGGAAATGGACAGCAAGGAAGACTATCGGAGATTACAATAGGATCCAGACCAGATGGTAAAATAGCAGATGGAATTTAATGTAGGCAAGTGTGAGGAGTTGCAGTTTGGTGGGACCAACCAGGGTAGGTCTTACACAGTGAACGATAGGACACTGAGGAGTGCAGTAGAACAAAGGGATCTGGGAATACAGGTCCATAATTCATTGAAAATGGAGGCACAGGTAGATAGATAGATACTTTATTCATCCCCATGGGGAAATTCAACCTTTTTTTCCAATGTCCCATACACATGTTGTAGCAAAAACTAATTACATACAGTACTTAACTCAGTAAAAATATGATATGCATCTAAATCATTAACTCAAAACGCATTAATAATAGCTTTAAAAAAAAAGTTCTTAAGTCCTGGCAGTTGAATTGTAAAGCCTAATGGCATTGGGGAGTATTGACCTCTTCATCCTGTCTGAGGAGCATTGCATCGATAGTAACCTGTCGCTGAAACTGCTTCTCTGTCTCTGGATGGTGCTATGTAGAGGATGTTCAGGGTTTTCCATAATTGACCGTAGCCTACTCAGCGCCCTTCGATCAGCTATCGATGTTAAACTCTCCAGTACTTTGCCCACGACAGAGCCCGCCTTCCTTACCAGCTTATTAAGACGTGAGGCGTCCCTCTTCTTAATGCTTCCTCCCCAACACGCCACCACAAAGAAGAGGGCGCTCTCCACAACTGACCTATAGAACATCTTCAGCATCTCACTACAGACATTGAATGATGCCAACCTTCTAAGGAAGTACAGTCGACTCTGTGCCTTCCTGCACAAGGCATCTGTGTTGGCAGTCCAGTCTAGCTTCTCGTCTAACTGTACTCCCAGATACTTGTAGGTCTTAACCTGCTCCACACATTCTCCATTAATGATCACTGGCTCCATATGAGGCCTAGATCTCCTAAAGTCCACCACCATCTCCTTGGTCTTGGTGATATTGAGACGCAGGTAGTTTGAGTTGCACCATATCACAAAGTCCTGTATCAGTTTCCTATACTCCTCCTCCTGTCCATTCCTGACACACCCCACTATGGTCGTGTCATCAGTGAACTTCTGCACATGGCAGGACTCCGAGTTATATTGGAAGTCTGATGTGTACAGGGTGAACAGGACCGGAGAGAGTACGGTTCCCTGCGTACTTAGGATCATGAAGAAAACTCTGGCACATTGGTCTTCATAAGTCAAAGTACTGAGTACAGGAGATGGGAAGTTATCTTAAAGTTCTATAAGACATTCGTGAGGCGTCATTTGGAGTACAGTGTGCAGTCACTAACCTACAGGAAAGATGTAAATAAGCTTGAAAGAGTACAGAGAAAGTTTAAAAGGATTCTACCAGGACTGGAGAAACTGAGTTATAAGGGAAGATTACAAAGGCTAGGACTGTTTTCCCTGAAACATAAAAGATTGAGGGGATATTTGATGGTGGTGTACAAATTTATCGGGGGTATAGATAGGGTAAAAGCAAGCAGGCTTTTTCCACTGAGGTTGGGAGGAACGCCAACTAGAGATCATAGGTTAAGGGTGAAAGGTGAAATGTTGAAGAGAACATGAGGTAACTTCTTCACTCAGAAATTTGTGAGAGTGTGGAATGAGCTGCCAGAACAAGTGATGCTTGCAAGATCGATTTCAATGTTTAAGAGATCTAGGTATGGTGTACAGGAGATTGGATGTTATGTTGAAGTTGTATAAGACATTTCTGAGGCTAAATGTGGAGTGTAGATCCATGAATGGGTGGGGTATGAATGGTTATGGTCTGTGTGCAAGTCAATGGGACTAGGCAGTTTAAATACTGGATGGGCCAAAGGGCCTGTTTCTGTAACTGAAGTGACTGTCAGACAGTGACCGAGGCCAGACTGTCAGTGCCTACATTGCTTGGAGTTTAGAAGAGTAGATCAGTGGATTAAGCACACATCCTTGAGGTGCTCCAGTGTTGATTGTCAGTGAGGAGGAGATGCTCTTTCAGATCCACACTGACTGTGCTCTCCCAGTGAGGATGTCAAGGGATCCAGTTGTGGAGGGAGGTCTAGAGGCCCAGGTTTTGGAGCTTGTAGATTAGAACTGAGGGTATGATTGTGTTGAATGCTGAGCTGTAATAAGTAAACATCATTCTGACATACAGCAGGTATTGTTATTGTCCAGGTGATCCAAGGCTAAGTGGAGAGGAAGTGAGATTCTATCTGCAATAGACCTATTGTAACAATAGGGAAATCGCAGTGGGTCCAGGTCCTTGCTTAGGCAGGAGTTGATTCTGGCCATGACCAGCCTCTCAAAGCATTTTATCACAGTAGATGTGAGTGCAACTGGACAACAGTCAATGAGGCAGCTCAGCCTGCTCTTCCTGGGCACTGAGTGATTCTCACTCTTCTAAACGGGTGGAACCTCTGACTGCAGCAGTGAGATATTGAAGATGTCCTTGAACACTCCCACCAGTTAGTTGGCACAGGGTTTCAATTCCCTACCAGGTACACCATCAGGGCCTGATGCCTTGTGAGGGTTCACCCTCTTGAAAGCTGTTTTGACGCTGGCATCCGAGACAGAGATGACAGGGTCACCAGACACTGAAGGGATTTGCACACATGTAGTTTTATTCTCCCTTTCAAAGTGTGCATAAATGGCATTGAGCTCATCTGGGAATGAAGCATCACTGCCATTCATGTTGTTGGCTTTCACATTGTAGGAAGTAATGGCCTGAAAATTCTGCCAGAGCAGAAGGTCATCTGATTCCTTTTCTAAGTTCAATTGGAATTGTTCAGAAGTTTATTTATTATCAAAGCCTGTACCCACATACAACTTGAAATTTGTGTTCTCCAGATAGACATGAAAACAAGAAAGAATATGAAAGCCATTCATAGAGAAACATCAAACTCACCCCTTGCTCCCACTGACAAAAACGGCATCCCAATCATCAGTCCCCACCACACCCTTCTCTCACTTCACAAAATGAAACAGTAACACCAGCCGCACAAACCAACGCACAAAAAACTAACAGATCACTGACCCCCAAACACCCTCCCCTCACACAACAAAATGGAAAAGGAATGGGTGATAAAAAACATAGAATATAAAACTATGTCTGAAAATGTCCACAGTCCATAAACACAACAGTCCAATCCATAAACACAGAACCACAATAACATCTCCAATATCACCGACATTCATTGAAAGAGAAGAGAGGGACACCACATGAGGCAGAGAGGCCAACCCGCCACAGAGCAATAGGCTGCTCACAGAATCCAGCTCTAGCAGCGATCAAAAGACAGGCAATTGGCACTGAAACTCTCGCTCGCTTTAAATGCTGAAATGGAGTCAACCATCATCTTGAAGTTTCATCACATTGAGGACATCTGAGTACATGATCAGAAATTTCTCAGAATCAGCAAAGTGCTGGATCACTGAAATGATCTCCAATCAAAATCACAGTCTCTAACTCTAACAGTTCCAGAAACATATTGAAGGAGAAAAACAGACGTAAAAGACCAAAAAAGGATATTTTCATGAGCTATCTGGAAGAGGTTGACCGAGGGAACATTGCACTCTGGCATCATCTTGACCAAGATGAGTTTATTCACTCTTAAAATAGCCTTCCGCAGGTCGTACCTAAGCTTCTTGTCTAGTGCTAGATTACCAGCCTAGACTGCCATAGATTGAGCCCTCAGCAAACTACAAATCTCCTGGTCCATCCACAGCTTTTGCTTTGGGTATATCAAGTATGCTCTTGAAGGCACACACTCATCCACACAGGTCTTGATAAAGTTGGTGACAACTCTGGCATATTCATTCAGATTTGAAGATAAGTCTCTGAATATTGTCCAGTTCACCAACTCAAAGTCCTGTAAGCGCACTTCTTCCTTCCTTGACCAAATCTTCTTGGTCCTCACTACCATCACTGTGGTCTTTAGTCTCTGCCTATATGCCGGGAGTTGAAGTACAGCCAGTTGATCACCCTTACCAAAGTGTGGCCATATGCTGGCACGGTAACCATTGATGATGGTGGTATAACAGTGGTAAAGTGTTGGCTCCTCTGGTTCTACAGGAGATATGTTAGTGGTCGTTGTTCAAAGACTTCCTCAAGATGGCCTGGTTCAAATCCTGGTGGGCTATTTCGTGTTTAGTGACCATGGTGCTCAGCTCTTCCAGTGACTGTCCGATGTTGGCCTGAGGTGGCTGCCCCCACAAACATGTCTGATCTGCTGTAGATTAATGGACGGAAATTCTTTGCAATCTTTGATCGACAACTCCATTATCACTGTGTCATGTGACAGGGGACTGAACCCAGCAGGATTTAATCATGAGCCGTGTCCGGCAATGATCTTTGTCAGCCCTGCAACGGTTCACTGACATTACTAATGATGTGGATGATGAGACACAAAGCCATGTCTATGAGTGTCCAGCAAATGAAAAGCAGACTCCACAGTAAATAGAATGGCAGGGAGGTTTGAAGTGTAGAGATGGAAACAGATGAAGTGAATAGGACAACTGGAACAAAGTGGGATCATTGACTGAGGCAGGCAAGTTACAGAGATGAAAGGAGAGATTTTTCATGGGAGATTTGAAAGTCAGCATCAGAATTTTCAGTCTGGAGGAATCCCAGGCTCAGTCCGAACAGATATGAGACAGCTCATTGATTCAGCTCAATGTCACAAATGGATCTACAGACTCTCACATGCACTGAGACAAGAAGATTGCAGGAAGTGTTGTCTTTGATGAGAAACTGCATCTCTCATTGCAATTCACAGTTCCGATAGCACATTTTATTGGCATTCCAGCAGCAAAATGTCACGTAGTTGGGCAACTGTCCTGCAGTCCCTGCTGTGACCCGACTGGGTCCTGACGAAATCAGCTCCTTGATGTTTGATTTTGTTTTCTCAGTCAAAGGTTGTAAGCAGAGATGAGCAACCCACTCTGCAAACAAACCTGATTTCATTCCAATGTACAATTCTGTACAAATTGAGCTTCAGGATAAGTCTGAGCTGAAGTTGTCAAGCCAGCTGACAGCAGATATTGTCCAGTTTGTAAATTTTCTATTTCTCATCTACAGAGTTGTCTGTCTTTATCCAAAATCCCTCCATTGAAGAGATGTGGATCAACCAGACCGCTACTCTGGTGTGTATGTGTCAAGAGGGGCCGGATGGACCCAAACGCAGGACGCAGACACTGAAGTACTAGGGGGGAGGACAGGATGGGGATGCCATGGCACTTAAGGGTAGCTGGGGTTCAGGCAGATAGAGTTCAGGCAGGCGGAGTGAAGCGGCTCCCGAAGTTCGACGTCAGGTAGGCAGGCTCCCGGGATTCAGGCAGGTCCTCGAGGTTCAGGCAGACAGGTCCCCGGGTTCAGGTAGACAGGTAGACAGGTCCCCGGGTTCAGGTAGGCAGGCAGACAGGTCCTCAAGGTTCAGGCAGACAGGTCCCCGGGTTCAGGCAGACAGGTAGGCAGGCTCCCGGGATTCAGGCAGGTCCTCGAGGTTCAGGCAGACAGGTCCCCGGGTTCAGGTAGACAGGTAGACAGGTCCCCGGGTTCAGGTAGGCAGGCAGACAGGTCCTCAAGGTTCAGGCAGACAGGTCCCCGGGTTCAGGCAGACAGGTAGGCAGGCTCCCGGGATTCAGGCAGGTCCTCGAGGTTCAGGCAGACAGGTCCCCGGGTTCAGGTAGACAGGTAGACAGGTCCCCGGGTTCAGGCAGGCAGGCAGACAGGTCCTCAAGGTTCAGGCAGACAGGTCCCCGGGTTCAGGCAGACAGGTAGGCAGGCTCCCGGGATTCAGGCAGCTCCTCGAGGTTCAGGCAGACAGGTCCCCGGGTTCAGGTAGACAGGTAGACAGGTCCCCGGGTTCAGGCAGGCAGGCAGACAGGTCCTCAAGGTTCAGGCAGACAGGTCCCCGGGTTCAGGCAGACAGGTCCCCGGGTTCAGGTAGACAGGTAGACAGGTCCCCGGGTTCAGGCAGACAGGCAGACAGGTCCTCAAGGTTCAGGCAGACAGGTCCCCGGGTTCAGGCAGACAGGTAGGCAGGCTTCCGGGATTCAGGCAGGTCCTCGAGGTTCAGGCAGACAGGTAGACAGGTCCTCAAGGTTCAGGCAGGCAGGCAGACAAACAGGTCTAGGTGGCGACAGGCTAGCGGAGAGCCCTCCCTGGGCGGGCTGCATGTATCCCGGGTAGGGGCGCCTCCCAGGCAGAAACACTAGAGGCCTGGGCACGACGCGGACCCCTAGGCGGGTGCGGGCACTATCCCAGAGTTCGGGCAGAAGAGAAGGACGGGGCAGAACCCCCGCCGGTCCACGGCCCATCGGCCGGAACCGCCCGACGGAGGCAAGGGATAGGAACGGGCAGAACCCCCGCCGGGCCACGGCCCATCGGCCGGAACCGCCCAACGGAGGCAAGGGATAGGAACGGGCAGAACCCCCGCCGGGCCACGGCCCATCGGCCGGAACCGCCCGACGGAGGCAAGGGATAGGAACGGGCAGAACCCCCGCCGGTCCACGGCCCATCGGCCGGAACCGCCCGACAGAGGCAAGGGATAGGAACGGGCAGAACCCCCGCCGGGCCACGGCAGGTCGGCCAAACGCACCCGACAGAGGCAAGGGATAGGAATGGGCATAGGTCCAGGTGGACCAACACAACAGTCATGATAACGGGAAATTTGGAAACGGCCGGCAGACAGCGCGACCGTGCGAAAAAACAAACAAGCAGAGAAGCGGGACCAGCGCATGGGAAGAAAGGTGGGGGAGCGGACCAACCTGGCAGTATTGGTACGGGCAGAGAAGCATGATGAAGAATAGGTCTGAGCCCGGGTGGGATAACAGAATGCAGAGACGAGTTCGCAGCCGGCGGAGAAACAGGAAACAGAACAAAACGACCACCCATCTGGTCTCAGTTCCAAGGCCCCTTATAAACAACTGCAGCTCAAGAGTTACAGGTGTGTCTCCTTGAACCAGGAGGGTCCTAACTAGATCACAGGTGACGGGAGGGACAACTGCAGGACCCAGAGTCCGGAGCCCCTGGACCGGCTCAAAACCCGGAACGCGGTTCCAGATCGGACCCTGACAGTATGACTGTGGGTGCTGATCTGAGCCAGGTCCAAATCCACTGGCAGGTGAACAAGAGGGAGAAATTCAAAGCAAACATGACCAAAAAATCGAGAGAGGAAGGAACCCGAGACACAGTGATCAGCCAACTCCAGACCAGTGTGGAGGAGTGGGCCAGTGGGGTGGAGTACACTTGCTCTGCCCAAAAACCTTCTTCAACCTCACCAGTATCAACACGGACAAAAAGTACCAAAGGTGGGCAAGAGGTCAGCGGTTAAAATGGACAACATTGGTTACCTCAGTAAAAATGTTTGACATTTCCATTGTTTGCCCATCAGTTCCAGTGGAGACAAAAGCTCCCAAAGTCAGACTGCTGCCACCACCAGAGGGAGAGACCAAGAGTGAGAACACGGTCACCCTCGAGTGTGTTGCCTCTGGATTCTACCCGAACCAAATAACCATCACCTGGGAGAAAGGGGACTCTCTGATCTCTTCCAACATCAGTGTGAGACCAACTGCTCTGGAACAGGCGGGGACTTTCATTGCCAGCTACGTCCTGACCGTGAGCACAGAGGAGTGGAAGGAAGGCTCAGTTTTCAGATGCACAGTGTCTCATCCCCCCTCCAACACCACCGTCAGGCTGGATGTGAAAAACATTCAAGGTATGATTCTGAGATTCACTCCACTGTTGACATCCTCTGCCACAGCCACAACCCAGGGCCAAGCAAGGTCAATAGGTAACGGCAAGTGTGGCATTGTTGTGGTTGTGTGAGTGGATTAATAATGCAGAGGCAGAGAGTGGGAAAGAATCAGATTTCATCCAATGCTTCCAGAACTTGACTCTCTTCCAAACTACCAACACCAGGTCTGTCTGTCCATCAGTAAGTGCCCGTCTGGGCCCCTCTGTCGCATCTCAGACAGATGTGTGAGAGTGCAGCACTCCCTCAGTACTAGTACCAGGATCATTGACCTACAGTCTGTTCCCAAGCCTCAGGACAATGGCGTGAACACACAACCAGAGGTGACAGTGCTGGATTCTAGTTTGAGATTACAAACTATTTCTCTGATGTTCTTTGGTGAAGGACACTGGCCTTCCTACCCTGTTTACCCATATCCATCAGTCCCACACCAAACTCTTCACTGCTCTGTGATCGGTCCGCTGGAGCAGAGCAAGGAATGCCGGCCTTGTCAGTGAGGGAATGATGAAATAATGACTGCAGGATCAATGTTTGCTCACCAGCGTCTCGGAAACATGAAGCAAGTCTATCTGTCAGCAGAACTGGAGGAACTGAGTTCCACTGGAGCAGGCATTGTGGAATATAACTGGACTCCAGACTGTTAGATAGATAGATAGATAGATACTTTATTTATCCCCATGGGGAAATTCAACCTTTTTTCCAATGTCCCATACACTTGTTGTAGCAAAACTAATTACATACAATACTTAACTCAGTAAAAATATGATATGCATCTAAATCACTATCTCAAAAAGCATTAATAATAGCTTTAAAAAAAGTTCTTAAGTCCTGGCGGTTGAATTGTAAAGCCTACAGTACTCAGCCAGGAACAGAACTAGTGCTGAAGCAATGGTACACAGTACACTTGTGATGCTATCACAATGTTATCCCTTTCTCTGTTCACAAGTGTTCTCTCACCCACTGAACACTTTCCACAATTTCTCTTTCATTTCCAAAAGTAAAAAGCCTTTACATTTTAGGTGCAGAGAAATCACGAGTGGTTTAAACATTCGCCTGGATGGTGTAAGAGCAGAATATTCCAGGAAAACATATATAAATAAAAAAAGTTCATTCCCATTAAGAACCCTCTAACGTTACCCTTCCCCACCAGATGAGATGGAAAGAAGTTGGGTCACTGGGTTCTCTGCTAGCAGAGATTCCCATGGACAAAGTGGCCAACAACTCCAATTGTCAACCTTCAATTGATGGTTGATCCTACAACAGTGTGGTTTGCGTCACTGAAACAAGCAAGATTACCTGCAGGTCCTTTCTCATTAGCTCAAAATGGAAATATATATTTCATGATTAAATACATCAAAATAAATTAGCAACATTTCTGAGATCCTGCAGTTCTTGTTAAAACTTCCTTGTGCCACGTCTGATCCTGTTGGAAACTTGTGTAGACTGCTTGACAAGTTAAATGTCAGCATGTGTTTGTGTAATCAAAGTTCCAATAAAAAACGTATGGAAAGCATTCGGCTGCCAGTGTTCAATGCCAGTATGTTTGGGATACAAGTGTGTGACTTAAACGTAAGTGTTGTCTGGTTGGTTCTGTCCTTCATTGTATAAGCAGATACACAGACATTCAAGTTGATATAGGTATATGTGTGATATAGTTTCCACTGTGCAAATGATAGAACATTCTGGAGTGGTCCACAGTTTCAAAGGTTGATTGACAGGGAAAGGTATTTCATCAACTTTGTGAAGACATTTGGTGAACTCATTCAGAAAGTGGAGAGTTAGAGAAAGAAGGGACAATATGTAGCCAGTGATGCCCTGGGACCTGCAGCAATGTGTTCAGTGCTGACACTATTCACT
The DNA here is from genome assembly GCF_048418815.1 of Hemitrygon akajei. Lineage (NCBI taxonomy): Eukaryota > Metazoa > Chordata > Chondrichthyes > Myliobatiformes > Dasyatidae > Hemitrygon > Hemitrygon akajei. The sequence goes on along the minus strand of NC_133148.1, from coordinate 23,727,276 downwards.
AGATTTATTCATGGTTTCGATATTGGGCAGAAACACACATGACCAATTTTTGCTACTCACACAAGGCTGGCAGATCTGTCAGCATCTGGAAGGCTTTAACTACAGAGATAATAATCGATGTAATAAATAGGCAGGAACAAACTCCAGGTCTTTGGACAAACTATATTGGAGGGACTGCTGAACAAACAAGCACTCCCCAGCACAAGTTACAAGTTGGGATGCTGTTTAATGAACACTAAGTGAAGATCTCGTCAGTATTTTTAGCAGTGTGAACACAGTCAATTCGGAGAAACTAGTTCATTTAGATCTATCCAGGGGCTCCCAGGTTACAAATGACACGCTGCAAGGAAACATGACTCAAGTCATCAAGTTTACTCAACTTTATTGCCATGTTGATCTTCAAGAAACATCGACAAGAAACTAACCATCTACCTTTCTCAAATCTTTCAGAAATCTGCACAGACTTGACAGGAGAGGAGGGGAAGGAAGAACAGGGACACGTGGATGGAGATGACAATGTGCTTACAGTTGCTGCCTTTGCCATTCTGTTCATCATCAGTTTCCTCTACAGCACCTTCGCCACTGTTGTCAAGGTAACTAATTGACTAAAGAGACATCCCATGAAACAATTTCACCTTTCTTAACTCAACATTGCATTCTCTGACACTGCAACCCCAACGACAGCACAATCAACAGACAATGCAGTCTGAGGCCCCTCACAACCCCTGGGACTTTACACCTTTCCTCTTTACTCCTAGCCTCTGGGCTTTGATAAGCAGAAGTTATGACCTGTACAAAAGGGATGGGTTACACCTGAATCCACAGGGGACAAATATCCTTGCAGACTGGTTTGTTGGAGCAGTTCAGAAGGGTTTAAACAAATTTGGCAGGGGGATGGGAAATGAAGTGAAAGGGTTGAGGATCAAATCATTGGTTTACAAACAGAGGCAGCGTGTAGTGAGACTGCTAGCAAGAAGAAGCTAATGATCGGGTAAAATTGCAGTTAACAGGATGAGTTGGAATGTAAAAGAGGACAAAATTTTAAAATGTGATGAATACAGGACTGAAGGTGTTATATTTGAATGCATGCAGGATATAGAATAGTCTAGATGAACATCATGCCCAGCTATATATTGGCATCTATGACTTTCTGGGCATCATTGAATCGTGGCTGAAAGAAGATTATAGCTGTGAGCTTAATGTCCAAAGATACACGTTCTATCAAAAGGACAGGGAGGTAGGCAGAAGGCGTGATGTGGCTGCATTGATAAAAAAATTAAATTAAATCATTAGAAAGAGCTGACATAGGATTGGAAGGTGTAGAATCGTTCTGGGTAGAGCTAAGAATCTACAAGGGTGAAAGACCCTGATGGGAGTTATATACAGACCTGCAAACAGTATAGCAAAAATGTGGTCTACAAATTACAATGACGGACAGAAATTGCCTGTCAAAAGTGCAATTGTCATCGTGAATTTCAATATACAGGTAGATTGAGATGGGTTGCACCTGAACTGGAGGGGAACCAATATACTTTGCTGATGCTACTTGGGAGAGTTTAAGCTAGTTTTGCAGGGGCTGAGAACCAGAGCCCCCGGTCAGTAGGGGAAGTACCAGACCAGAAGTTAGATGTCAGTGAGGGTATTGAAAGGCAAAATTGAAGTAACAGTTATGATAGGTCAGATAGTTTGGAGTGCATATATTTTAATGCTGGGAGTATTATGGGTAAGGCTGATAAGACTGTAAGACCAGAAGATATAGGAGCAGAAGTAGGCCATTTGACCCATCAAGTCTGCTCCACCATTCAATCATGGACTGATGCAATTCTTCCAGTCATCCCCACTCCCCTGCCTTCTCCCCATACCCTTTGATGACCCGGCTAATCAAGAACCTATCATTCTCTGCCTTAAATGCAGCCAATGACTTGACATCCACAGCCACTTGTGGCAACAAATTCCACAGATTTATCAACCTCTAACTAAAATAATTTCTCCACATCTCTGTTCTAAATCGATACCCTTCGATCCTGAAGTCGTATCCTCTAGTCCTGGACTTCCTTTATACGGGAAATAACTTAGCCATGTCTAATCTGTTCAGGCCTTTTAACATTCAGAATGTTTCTATGAGATCCCCCTCATTCTCCTGAACTCCAGGGAATACAGCCCAAGAGCGCAAGATTGGAGGGAGGGCAGAATCATTGCTTGGTAAGAGGGTTTATTTGCACCATGGTGTTCCTAGACCCAGACTGTCCTGTGACCAACGACCAATAAGAGGGCAGCCTCTTGGGTGTCAGACTATTGCTGTTGCCTGATGATTCAGATGGGGATTTGAAGAGGAAGAAGTGTTCAAAAGGCAAGATGACAGAATCATGGTGAACAAGGGAAGTCAAAGGCAACAGACCAGCCAAAGAGAGGGCATATAATTGAGCTAGAACTGGTGGGAATTTAGAGGATTGAGAAGCATTTAAGACCAACAAAAGGCAACTAAAGAAGTCAGTAAGGAGAATAAGATGGAATGCTAAAGTAAGCTACTCAATAATATTAAAGAGAACACCAGAAGCTGCTTCATTTACATGAAGTGTAAAAGAGAGGTGAGAGTGGGTATCAGACCACTGGAAAACGATGCTGGAAAGGTAGTAATGGGGGACAATGAAATGGTGGAGAAACTGAATAAGTAATTTGCATCAGTCTTCACTGAGGAAGAAACTAGCAGTCTGGTAGAAGATCCAGGCATCGGGGTCATGAAGTGTGTGAAGCTACCATTACTACAGAGAAGATTTTTGAGAAATTAAAAGGTCTGAAGGTAGATAAGTCACCTGGACCTGATGGTGTACACACAAGGGTTCAGAAGGAAGTAACTCAATAGATTGCAGAGACATTAGTTGTGATTTTTCAAGAATCCTTAGATTCTGGAATTGTTTTGGAATTCTAGAAAATTACAAATGCCATTCCACTCTTCAAGAAGGGAGAAGGACAGAAGAATGGATATTATAGGCCAGTTAGTCTGGCATAAGTGGTTGGGAAGATGTTGGAATCGATTGTTAAGGGTGTGGTTTCGGGGTACTTGAAAACACATGATAAGATGGGCAGAAGTCAGCATGGTTTCCTCAAAGGAAAATATTTCCTGACAAATCTGTTGGGATTCTTTGAAGAAATAAAAAAGCAAGATGGACAAAGGAGAATCAGTTGATGATATTTGCTTGGATTTTCAGAAAGCCTACAACAAGCTGCAGCTAGCCACATACGAGACTGCTAAACAAGCTCATGGTATGACAGGAAAAATTCCAGGATATGTAAAGCAGTGACTGATTGGTTGGAGGGAAAGAGTAGGAATAAAGAGAGACTTTTATGGTTGACTGCAGGTGACTAGGGGTCTTTGCTGGCACTGATTCTTTTTACATTATATGTCAATGATTTGGATGTTGGAATTGATGGCGTAGTTGCAAAGTTTGCAGACGATACGAAGACAGGTCGAGAGGCAGGTCCTTTTGGGGAAGTACAGAGGCTACAGAAAGACAGGCAGCTTAGGGGAGTGGGCAAAGAAGAGGTAGATGGAATACGATGTCAGGAAGTGTATGGTCATGCTCTTTGGCAGAAGAAATGGAAGGGTTGACTATTTTCTAAATGGACAGAAAATACAAATCACTGAGACGCAAAGGGTTTTGCGAGTCCTTGTGCAGGATTCCCTAAAGGTTAATTTGCATCTGTGGTGAGGAAGGCAAATGTGATGTTAACATTCATTTCCAGAGGACTAGAATATAAAAGCAAGGATGTAATGTTGATAATTTAAATGGCAACGACCGGTAAACATCGCCATTCGGCGCAGGCAGAAAGCTCCTGCACTTTTGTTCCCAAAGTTTTCTGTGTTTAATCAAAAGTCTTTTCCCTTTCACAATTTTCCAGCTTTGCTGAAACATCCATTTTAATTTTGTGAACTAAATGGACCTTTCTGAAAAATTTTCATGCCTTTCAACCCCGCCACGATTTTTAAAAATGGGACCAATGGTAGGGCAAGCCGTATGTCGGATCTGCGCGCAATTCAATGGAGATTAAAAGGAAGGGTGGGAACATGCAGACCTCCAACCAATAGAGGGCGGTGGTCTGCATGTTTCTCTAACCACATGATAGATGGGTGGGAGGACCAGCAGACCTTTTAACTGATGGCGGCAGGGATAGAAACAGATAGGTGGGAGGTCTGGTTTAATGTGTCTCCCTGACTTTTTCGCTGGCGTTTCCCTTCTCTGTCTTCCCTCAGCAAACAGCCTACGGTGGGAAAGGCCTGTGCATATTTACATCCTAACACTCTTGCAAACATCCTTTCCACATCAACCCCGTCTGAGCCTTTCAATAGTCAATAGGTTTCTGAGGCTTTTATGCTGGTTGGCAAAAAGCTTTAAGGTGCATTACCGTCACCTTCTGAACTACAGTGTAGGTCAACATATCATGACACACAGTTTTATATTTGGCTCCATGTTGTATTTGTATCAGATTTTATGAAAAGACCTGTGTTCTTCAGGAACTGCACTACATATTTAAAGAACAATCCTGTGACACTTTCTGCAAAATGCTATTAATGTTAAATTGAATTTTATTTTGTGATAACTCTAAAATCAACCATCCCCTTGCTTGATTGTATCTTGATGATTAAATATTCACACCTCCCATTATTGTGTTTCTTCTTTAAAAACAATGTACTTTAACCCTATGTGCCCAAACATCAACCTTGATGTAAACATTCTTCCCTCCTGCTCTTTCCTGCATTCCTCAACCATCCCACTCCTATCTGGATATTATTTCAAGTCAAAATAAGGTTTGTATTATCTCACATACAGTATCTGGTCTTTCTGCTGAATGTAAATATTTTAGACTCCTGATTGTTGTGCCTGAATCAAACAATATTCCAGCTCTCATTGGTCTCACTACCAATCCTACCCCTAATCTACTATTGTCATTTTTAAGGCATGTGTGGACATTTGTGAACAATTACAAATAATAATTATAATTCTTATTTACATCAATTTCCACTATATCATTTAAGATTTTTCAGTCTCTTTTTAAATAATTTAGGATCCACTTCTGGTGCTTCACACAGTCATGGAGACAGCCCACGAAAAGGCTGTGAATCACTCACTGACTCATTACTAATTCCTGTCCTTTCTGCTTTTCCTTCAATAGTCCATGAAAAACTTCTGATTTATTTATTTCCCTTTCCTAGCATGGATCTAGAAGCTGTTTACTTGGATGATTTTGTCCAGGCCCTTGTAGGTTTACCCAATATGTTAACACAAGCTGTGTTCTTCTCAGTTCCAGAGGTGTTTCTCCCAACTCCACCTGCAATACCACCACTGGTGTTGTCCTTATTGCCCCACTGATTAACCTTAATGCTTGACTTTGAATTATATCCAGTTTATTAAGCACACAGTGTAATTTTGATCCACATACCATACTTCCATACTCCAGTATTGATTTTGTTAATCCTATATATATTGCTTTCATGGATTTCCTATCAGCTCCCCATTCCTTTCCTGTTAAACGCATTGAAATAAATGCTAATATTGCATTTGTCTCCTTTACCACAGACTCAACCTGTGAATTAACCTTCTGGGAGTCTTACATGAGGATTCCTAAGTCCCTTTGCACCTCTGTTTTATGAACCTTCTTCCTATTTAGATAATAGTCTGCACTATTGTTTCTTTTACCAAAATGCATTATCATGCATTTCCCAAGGTTGTATTCCATCTGCCACTTTTTGCCTATTCTTCCATTTTATCCAAATCCTACGGTAACTGCATTGCTTCCTTAGCACGACCTACTCCTCCACCTATTTTCATATCATCGGCAAACTTTGCCACAAAACCATTAGTTCCATTATCTGAATCATAACAAAACAATGTGAAAAGTAGCGATCTCAATACTGACCCCTGAGGAACATCACTAGTCAATGGCAACCAACCAAAGAAGGCCTCTTTTATTTCCACTTGCTGCCTCCTACCTGTCAGTCATTTCTCCATCCATGCCAATATCTTTCCTGTAATGCCATTCAATTTTATCTTGTTAAGCAGTATCATGTATGGCTCCTGATCAGATGATTTTTGAAAATCCAAATAAATAACATTCACTGCCTCTCCTTTGTCCACCTTGCTTGTTACTTCTTTAAAGAACTCTAACAGATTTGTCAGGCAAGATTTCCCATTGCAGAAACTACGATGACTTTGACCTATTTTATTATTCATCTCCAAATACCCCAAAACCTCATCCTTAATAAGAGACTCCAACACTTTCCCAGCCACTGAGTTTTGGCTAGCTAGTCTATAATTTCCTTTCTTTTGCTTTCTTCCATTCTTAAAGAGTAGAGGGTGTTTAAAGAACAATTGCACAGAGTACGGGAAAGGTATGTACCTGATAGAAGGAAGGATGGGGATGGAAAGATAAGAGAACCTTGGATATCCAGAGAGGTGATGAATTTAGTCAAGAAGGAAAAGAAAAAGTGTGTAAAGCTTCAGAAGTTCGGATCAAATAAAGCACATGAGGAGTATAAAGAAACCAGAAAGGAACTAAAGGGAATGAGGAAAGCCAGGAGGGGCCATGAAAAGTCCTTCGCAAGTAGGATTAAGGTGAATCTCAAGGCATTTTATACAGACACCAAGAGTAAGGCGATAACTCAGGAGAAGGTGGGACCATTCAAGGATGCAGAGAATGTGAGTGAGGTGCCAAATGATCACTTTGGTTTAGTATTTACCAAGGAAAAGGATATAGAGGACCAGGAGATCAGTGTTGAGTATATAACTACATTAGGGCACTTGGAGGTCAAGGAGGAGGAAGTACTGGGCCTCCGGATCAGGGTTAAGATGGATAAGTCCTCAGAGTCAGATGGGATTTACTCCCGGTTACTGAAGGAGGCAAGAGGTGAGCTTGCTGAGCCCTTGACCAGGATCTTTGTGTCCTCTCTCACCACAGGTGAGGTCCCAGAGCACTGGCGAGTGGCTAATGTTGAACTTCGATTTGAGAAGGGAACAAGGGAAAACTCTGGGAACTATGGACCAGTAACTCTCACTTCATTTGAAGGAAATTGCCTGATGAAAATCATAAGGATAGGATATCTGAGCATTTGGAAACCCAAGGCCTAGTTAGGGAGAGCCAACATGGCTTTTTGCGTGGCAAGTCGTTCCTTACAACTTTTTTTTAGAGTAGGTGGTGAATGAGCCACTCGGTGATTAGCTATTCTGGATTCGGTGTTGTACAATGAATCAGAATAGAGTGGAGAGTTTAAGGTAAGGGAATGCTTGGGAGCCAGTGATCATAATATGAGGTAATTCACCCTGCAATTAATTTGAAAAGGAGAAACTAAAGTCAGTATTCCTGTGGAGTAAAGGGAATGACAGAGGTACGAGAGAGGAGATAGCCAAAATTGATTGGAAGGGGATACTAGCAGGGATGATGGCAGAGCAGCAATGACTGGGGTTCCTGGGAGCAATTTGAAAGGCACAATACAAATGCATCCCAAAAAAGAAGTATTCTAAAGGCAGGAAAACACCAGGCAGCATCTATGTAAAAGAGCAAACAAACGATGATTTAGGCCAAGACCCTTCATCAGTCTGAAACTTTTTCATAGATGCTACCAGGCCTGCTGAATTCCTCCAGCATTGTGTGTGTGTTGCCACATGAGCTATGGTACTACAGAAGAGATACTAGCATGGATAGAACATTCTCTGATTGGTAGGAGGCAAAGAGTAGGAATAAAGGGAGTATTTTCGGGTTAGCTGCTCTGTTTGGACCGCATCTCTTCATGTAAAATGCCAATGATTTGGATTACAAAATTGATGGCTTTTAAGGCCAAGTTTGTGGATGATATTCAGAGAGGTGGAAGGGCAGATAGAGTTGAGAAAGCAGAGAGCCTTCAGAAATACTTAGACAGATTTGGAGAATGAGCAAAGGAGTGGTAGATATGTTACAGTGTTGGGAAGTGAATGGTCATACATTTTGGGAGAAGAAATGAAAGAGTAAACTACTTTTTAACTGGACAGAAAATTTAAAAATCTGAGGTGCAAAGGGCCTTGGGAGGCCTTGTGCAGGATTCCATTCAGGTTAATTTGCAGTTTGAATTAGTGATGAGGAAGGTAAATGCAATGTCTGAATTCATTTTGAAAGGACTGAAATATGAAAGCAAGGATGTAATGTTGAGTATTTATACTCTGAGTATTGAGACCACTGGTGAGGTCTCAATTGCAGTATGGTGAACAGTTTTGGGCACCTTATCTAAGAAAGGATGTACTGACATTGATGAGGGTTCAAAGGAGTTTAGCAAAACGATTCCAGGATGGAAAGGCTTATCATATGAAAAGTGTTTGATGGCTCAGGTCTGTATTCACTGGAATTCACAAGAATGAGGGGGTATCTCATTGAAACATATTTAAAGTTGAAATGCCTTGACAGAGTGGATGTGGATAGAATGTTTCCTGTGTTGGGAGAATCTAGGAGTAGAGGACAGCCTCAGACCAGAAGGTCATCGATTTAGAACAGAGATGAGGAGGAATTTCTTTTGCCAGAGAGTGGTTAATCTGTGTAACTCATTGCCACAGGTGGTGCCCAGGTCATTGGGTGTATTTAAGGATGAGGTTGATAGATTCTTGATTAGTCAGGACATGATGGAATACTGAGAAAAGGCTGGTGATTGGGGCTGAGAGGGAAATTGGATCAGCCATGATGAAATGCTGGATCAGACATAATGGTCCAAATGGCCTAATTCTGCTCCTATGTCTTACCTTACGGTTTTAATCAGGAACAAAAACATTCGCCCAACTGCGGATCATCCTAAACTTCTGAACTGGGATCCAGATTCTTGTTTTGGACTGATCTTGGAGAATACTGACAGACACGTCTTCACGGGATTCAATCTCGTGCAATGAGGACAGACCGTCTGTTATTTCGTTCACCTGTCCTCACAGGTTAAGGTCTGTGCTGCACCTTGTCACACACAATATCATACTCTCCTGTTTATATTTCAGGTTCAGCAGTGACATTCAGACATTCACGCCCCACATTCAGACAAGAAATCCCTGTGTGGCTGCGATGTTTGGAAATGGAGTCTCCATCTCACTCACTCGTCAATCCGAGGCTACTGCACTGCAACTGCTCATTTCAGAATATAAACCTCTAAATGCACCGGGGATGCCAGATGGGAAATGGGGCACAGAGCCGGTTAGGTGGGCGGAGGGACAGTAGTGGATGATACATTGGGAAAATGGCAGGATATGTGACACTGGCGGGAGTATACAGGAGGGGAGAGGAAGACAGGGTTAAGGCTTGGGAATGGGGAGCAGGGGATGCGGGTGTGGCTTGTGATGAAGAAGAGGGGGTTGAGGAAGTGGTTATTATTGTTCTGGAGTAAGAATCTGACATGGGGAGGGGGAGTGTGGTGGAGGATGTTCTGTCAAATTTTGTAAATCAGATGTTGTGGACATCATTGCCTGTAGCTTTTCTTTCAGTTTTCCGCTGGAGTTTATGTCATGATTTGAAATTGTATTCATTAAAAATAAAGAAAAGGAGAAAATGAAGTGACTGGAGTTGATAAAACTGAGGGAAGCCATTCAGCCCATCTTAGTTCCCTCATCACTGCAGTAACTTCACCTGCCTACAAGTACAAGTGGGTAATGCATCCCTGGACAAATATTGGAGAGATTTCCCACCTGTGATCTCTGAGTGTAGCCCCAACATACTGCTGATGTTCTTAATGGATTCCCCACAGTGGGAATACTGGGGTGCTGCACCCGAGAAAGATAGTCAGGACAACAGAGGCTCATTGGAAGAGTTTCTCAGAACATCCCAGAGCCAGATATTGATGGAATGTTTCATACTGAGTGTCTCAATCCCACATTTCAAAACATTATCCTAATTCTCCATACTCCATGTCCTATAAAAATGTGGGTACAGGAGCTTCTCCGTTGCACACACAATCCCCCTTCAATGTCTCAGCTGAAAGCCAGCACCTCTGTCCCTCTGTACTACAGTGAACAGCCAAGTCAGCCTGAATTTCTGTTCTCACATCACTGAAAAGCGACTTAACAGCATCAGTGCCCTGGAACAGAACTCACTGTTGTGACCAAAGCTTTTGACCTGCTCGGTGTTTATCTGATGGAAACTTTGTGCATCCTGCAGCATCCCCCATCAGAGAGTGTGGAGGAGTTGGTACAAGTACAGGTGACAGGTGTAAATGTTTTAATGTGATGTCAGCAAGAGAGAGAATTTTGAAATAATATGCCAATTCAGGAAAATACAACAGATACTGGGGTAAACACATTCGGAGTAGAAAGCATAAACAGTTACTAATTAATGCAAACCAAGATTAGAATAGAATACAACAGCTATTTATGTGATGGACACCAGCAGCTGACTTGAGTAGAGTAAGTCCGAGGGACAGACGTTGCAGGAAGGCACACGGACTGGATATTGAAGGAATATACTCCAGGAATGGACATTGGGGAAAACTATGAAGGACCAGACAATGGGAAAAATACCCATCTAGAGAACCAGAAATTGTGGTTAATTCTCAACTTTGTTCATGAGGGATTACAACAGAGCCTGGGAATACACGATTGATCTTCAGGAAGGTTGTGATTCCCATGTGTGAGAAACAATTTATAATCAATTATTTGGAAGAATCCGAGAATGAGATTCCAAATCCCACATCTCAGGAATGCACCATGTTCAGTCATATGGGAAAACATATACAGAGCAGATTTGAGAAACTGCATCCAAAATCACAGATTGTAGGAGTTTCCCTGTGCCCTGAACCTGGAGTGCAGAGCAGGTCATGAGGGTGCATGGCACTGAATCAGATACTGGGAACATTATTGCAGGAAAAGGAGACGACTTCGGACCAGATCCAAATTAAATTAAAAATTAATTAAGAATTAAGTCACAGTTACATGTTTAATGAACTGACTTTAAACATCCCCGCTGCCATGATGTGATCTGAACTCAGGTATCTACATCACAAACTCTGCTTCTTGATCCCATATGTTTTGCTCAGCAACCAGCCTCCCTCCCAGTCTCACACTTCAGCCAACTAGAAAGCCAGAATGTGCAACAACTGAGGACCTTACCTTGTCACTGGGCTCAGCTCCCCCCCAGAAATGTCGGCTCCCGACACGGACCTGCCCCTCCTTCTTTCCCTCTCTGATTTCATGCTGCCAGTCTTCCAGTATATTTTACACTCTTCACTGCTCACAGCAACGGCTTTGCCTTCTGCTTCCTGTTTGTGTCTCTGCCTCTCTCTCTGTCAGCTAAGGGCTCTGACAGTCTGTTTGTACACAGTGCAGGCAGCTTGTCAGAGCCAGCTTCTGACCCTGTGCATTGTGGGGTGGGAGGGAGAAATGAGGCAGCAGATTGGAGGTTCGGAAAGTCTAAAATGAGCTGAGGGAAGATGGAAGGAGAGGTAGAGAAGGAGGAAGGGCAAGGAGAGAGAGGACACAGTGTAAGAGGGAGAGACTCTCCAAGGCCTGGATACCAGACTAATATCCATAACTGGGCCATCTTCCACACTTCCCGCTCTGCACCCCGTGTGTGTTCTAGGCACTGGGCATCTCTCTGACTTTGTGAATGTGTGGCTCTCCAAAATCTGATCCAGGTATATTTTTGCAGAGTACTGCATTTGGGAGCTTCCCACAGAGACAGGCTGAGAATTGTTCCTTTCAATCTCATCCTAGGGCTTTATCCAAATGACTGCTGTTACCTGGATGGAGGAACCCTCTCATTGATGGGAATCGATCCTGTATTCCCAAGGATGAGATGACAGCTGACACTAAAATAGATGGTATTGTAGGGAGTGAAGAAAGTTAGCAACAATTACAGTGGGATCTTGATCAGCTGGGTGGGTGGGCTGAGGAATTACAAATAGAGTATAATTCAGATGAGGATGTCTCTGAGCGAATGCAGAACATTCTCAGTGGGGAGGGTGAGCAGACAGAAGTGGATGCACACATTGGCTCAAATGACAACAGGCAGAAAAGTGGATGTGCTGCTGTGGAGTGAATATAGGGAGAAAAAAAAGATGTTAACATGTAAGACCCCAACAGTGGTAATCTCCGGATTATTCTCAGTGCCATGTGCTGGTGAGGTTAAAAAATGAACATATCGTGGATTAGTACATTGCTAAAACCTTGTACAGGGAGCAGGAATTCAGTTCAGTTCAGTAATTTAAGAAGGGTTACAAATAAAAATAAAATGATGGGAACAAAGGATGAGTAGGAAGTTAATATAACAAAGCAAAAATTGGTGAGAAATTAGACTGGGAAGATTTAAAAACACCACAAGGCCATTAACAAAAATAAAAAGGCAAAACATAGAATACAAGAGTAAGTTGGCCAATAATCTTAAAGAGGATACCAAAAGTTTCTTCAGATACATAAAGTGTAAAGGAGAGGTGAGAATGGATATCAGCCCCACTGGAAAACAATGCTGGAGAGGTAGGAATAGGGGACAAGGAAATGGTGGATAAACTGAACAAGTATTTTGCATTTAGTCTTCTATATGGAAGGCACGAGCAGTATGGGAACTTCAAAAGCGTCATGGGGCAGGAGTGGGTGGTGCTCCCATTACTAGGCTGAAGAGACTGTGGAGGCATTAGTGATGATCTCTCACAAATCACTAGTTTCTGGAATGGTTCTGGAAGACTGGAAAATTCCAAATGTCACTCCACTTTACAAGGAGAGAGGCAGAAGAAAGGAAATTGTAGGCCAGTTATTCTGACCTCAGGGTTTGGGAAGATGTTGGAATCGATTGCTAAGGTTGTGGTTTCCAGATACTTGGAGGCATATGATAAAATAGGCTTCAGTCTGTGGTAAACTATGTATACCTGTCTGGACATGCCCCTCTGCTGACTGCTCCTGTGGCTCCTCCCACAGACCCCTGTATAAAGGCGATTGGAGGCACTGCTCCCCGCCCCCTCAGTCTCCGAGATGTCGTGCTCCCTTTTGCTGCTAATAAAAGCCTATTATTCACTTCCAGTCTCCGAGAGTTATTGATGGTGCATCAATTTTATTAGCAGCAATTTTAAAACATGGAGAGCATTTTACGACCCAACAGATTGGATCTCGACCCTCAATCCCAGGAAGCCAGCGACGCTTTCGAACTCTGGCTAGCATGCTTCGAATTGTACCTGGAGGAGATTCATGTGACCGACCCTGCCACAATGCCAGGGTTCTCCTCTCCAGAGTCAGTGCAAGGGTCTACTCCATGATCAGGGACCAAACGGACTACCGGGCTGCGATGGATGCCCTCAAAAGACAATACCGGTGGCCGGTGAACACCGTCTACGCAAGACATCGCTTAGCGACACGGCGGCAGCGTGCCGGAGAGTCGAGCGCTGAGTTTTTCCGGGCCCTACAGACACTCGTGCGGGCCTGCGACTGCAGGGGGCTGACAGCAGAACAGCATGCAGAGCTGCTAGTAAGAGACGCCTTCGTTACGGGGATCAGGTCAGTGTACATGCGCCAGCAGCTGCTGGGACATGCCGATCTTACCTTACAGTCTGCGATAGAGCTTGCTGATATGCTGGAGACCACTCTGCACAACGCTGACGCTGTCCAGGCACGCAATCTCCTGCCAGCCCCATGGACGCTGCAGACCCCGCAACCCGGCAGCAAATCGACCTCGGCTGCTGCCAGTCGCAAGTCCGCGCAGTGTCACTTCTGCGGACTCGAAAAGCACCCCCGAAAACGCTGCCCGGCCCGAGAAGCTAACTGCTCCAGCTGCGGAAAGAAGGGCCACTTCGCCAAGGCCTGTAAGTCCAAACCATGAGCAGGGTCGAGCAGCGCCGCGTGCGAGGCATGGGGGTGGCCATCTTTGTCGGCACCAACTCATCCTGCCTCCGACCCACGGGTGCTTACCGGGCACCAAGATGGCGATTCAACTCTGGCCTCCATGACCCTTGACCAAAGCGCTCCACACCAGCTCACAAGGTCAATGATGGACATCCTGGTGGAGGGGCACAGGACCAGCTGCCTGTTTGACACGGGCAGCACTGAGAGTTTTATTCACCCGTACACGGTACAACGCTGCGGACTCGTGACACAGCCGGTAAGCCAGAAGGTCACCATGGCTTCTGGATCGCATTCCACAGACATCTGGGGGGGTTGTGTAGTGACACTGGTGGCACAGGACACAGAATATCGGGACCTTGCATTACTGGTCATTCCTTAAATCTGTGCCCCTGTGCTATTGGGGCTTGACTTCCAGAGCCACCTGAAAAGTGTGACAATGGAGTATGACGGGCCTCACCCACCAATCACTGTCAGAAATCCTGTTTTGTGGGACTTCGTCATATACCCCGCTACTGACCACACACACACATCGACCCGCACATCCCACCCAACATCATGCCAACAGCCGCGCTACAGACACCACTTGCAGCCTCTCCACACTCAAGATCCCTCCCCCACCGCTGTTCGCCAACCTGACCCCTGACTGTAAACCTGTGGCAACTAAAAGCAGGAAGTACAGCGCGGGGGACAGGGCCTTCATTACGTCAGAGATGCAGCGGCTGCTCGGGGAGGGGATCATTGAGCCAAGCACAAGTCCTTGGAGGGCCCAGGTGCTCGTTGTTCAGACCGGGCAGAAAAATAGGATGGTCGTGGACTACAGCCAGACCATCAATAGGTTCACGCAGCTTGACACATACCCCCTACCCCGCATCATGGATATGGTCAACCATATAGCTCAGTACAAGGTGTACTCGACCATAGACCTGAAATCTGCTTACCATCAGCTCCCCATCCGCCCAGAGGACCGCCCCTACACCGCCTTCGAGACGGGCGGCAGGCTCTATCACTTCCTGCGCGTCCCATTTGGTGTCACGAATGGTGTCTCTGTCTTCCAGAGGGAAATGGACCAGATGGTGGACCAGTGCCAACTGAAGGCCACATTTCCCTATCTGGATAACATCACCATCTGCGGTCACGACTGGCAGGATCACGACACCAACCTCCAACAATTTTTCCAAGCGGCCAAAGCTCTTAACCTTACCTATAACAGGGACAAGTGTATGTTCGGAACCACCCAACTTGCTATCCTTGGGTATGTCGTGGAGAATGGGGTCATTGGCTCTGACCCCGACCGTATGCGCCCCCTGTTGGATCTCCCTCTACCCATCACCCTCAGAGTCCTCAAACAGTGCCTGGGCTTCTTTTCTTATTATGCCCAATGGGTCCCTCACTACGCAGACAAGGCCCGCCCACGGTCAAGTCCACCGCATTTCCCCTCTCAGCCGAGACCCGCGTGGCCTTCAGCCGCATTAAAGGGGACATTGCCAAAGCAGCAATGCATGCGGTGGACAAGACCATTCCCTTCCAAGTAGAGAGTGACGCCTCTGACTTCGCGCTGGCTGCTACCCTCAATCAAGCAGGAAGGCCGGTAGCATTCTTCTCTCGTACCCTTCAAGGCCCTGAAATTCAGCATTCCATGGTGGAGAAAGAAGCCCAGGCCATAGAGGAAGCTATTAGGCACTGGAGGCACTATCTCGCCGGCAAAAGGTTCACCTTGCTGACTGACCAGCGCTCAGTTGCGTTCATATTTAGCAACCAACAGCGGGGCAAAATCAAAAATGATAAAATTTTGAAGTGGAGAATAGAACTCTCCACCTACAACTATGACATCCTGTACCAGCCTGGAAGGCTCAATGAGCCCCCTGATGCCCTATCCCGGGGAGCGTGTGCCAGCGCGCAGCTCGACCAGCTATACGCCCTCCATGCAGATCTTTGCCACCCAGGGGGTCACCCGACTTTACCATTTCGTGAAAGCCTGGAACCTGCCTTACTCCCTTGAGGAAATCAGGACGATGACCAGGGACTGCCAAGTCTGCGCTGAGTGCAAACCACACTTCTACCGTCCTGAAAAGGCACAACTTATCAAGGCCACCCGCCCCTTTGAGCGACTGAGTGTTGACTTTAAGGGCCCCCTTCCCTCCACCGACCGCAATGTGTACTTTCTCAACATAATTGACGAGTACTCGCAGTTCCCCTTTGCCATCCCCTGCCCCGATACCACTGCCATGTCCATCATAAAGGCCCTGCGCCAGCTCTTCACTCTGTTTGGATATCCCTGCTACATCCACAGTGACAGAGGGTCCTCGTTTATGAGTGACGAGCTGCACCAGTACCTGCTGGCTAGGGGTATTGCTACTAGTAGGACCACGAGCTATAATCCCCGGGAGAAGGCCACACTCTTAGCCCTCAGGTCAAAGGGATTGCCAGTCTCTCGCTGGCAGGAGGTCCTCCCCGAGGCACTCCACTCCATCCGCTCCCTGTTATGTACGTCCACCAATGCCACCCCACATGAGCGACTCTTTTCTTTTTCCAGGAAGTCTGCCACTGGGACCACCCTACCGGCTTGGCTGACGTCCGCAGGGCCAGTGCTGCTGCGGAAACATGCGAGGAGCAATAAATACTCCCCGCTGGTCGAGAGGGTTCACCTACTTCATGCGAACCCCTAGTATACCTACGTGGTCTTATCTGATGGGCGGGAGGACACAGTCTCTGTCCGCGACCTGGCACCCGCAGGAGCACCAGACCCCTACCCCGAACCCACCGATGTATATACCCATGAGACACTGTGCACACCAAGCCCTACACAGACTCCTCACGACACTCTCATACCGGGTGCCACGCACACGCATGAGGGATTACTGATGCCTAACGGGCTGGCACCTCAAGTCAGGCCGGAGCCAGCACAATCACCACCGGTGCTACGTAGATCTCAGCGACAGACTAAACCACCTGATTGACTTAACCTGTAAATATACTTGTAAGAAACTCCGCCCCGTGGGGACTCTCTTTTAAAACAAAGGGGGGGTGAATGTGGTAAACTGTGTATACCTGTCTGGACACGCCCCTCTGCTGACTGCTCCTGTGGCTCCTCCCACAGACCCCTGTATAAACGCGATTGGAGGCACTGCTCCCCTCCCTCAGTCTCTGAGATACCGTGCTCCCTTTTGTTGCTAATAAAAGCCTATCGTTCACCTCCCATCTCCGAGAGTTATTGATGGTGCATCTCAGTCAGCATGGTTTTCTCAAGGAGAAATCAGAGGAAGGAGAATCGGTGAATGTTGTGTACTTGGATTTTCAGAAGGCCTTTGACAAGGTGTCGCACATGAGGCTGCTTAACAAGTTAAGAGCCCATGGTATTACAGGAAAGACACTAGCATGGATACAGTGGCTGATTGGCACGAGGCAAAGAATGGGAATAAAGGGAGTATTTTCAGTTTGGCTGCCGATGACTAGCGGTGGGATTGCTTCCTTTAACACAAAATGTCAAAGTCTTGGATAATAGTATTGATGGCTTTGTTGCAATGTTTGCGCATGATACAAGATGGGTGGGGGGGGGGCAGGTAGTTTTCTGGAAGTAGGGAGGCTACAGAGTGCCTAAGCCAGATTGGTAGAATGGGCAATGAAGTGGCAGATGGAATACAATGTTTGGAATTGTATGGTCATGCACTTCGGTAGAAAAAATTAAAGGGCAGACAATTTTCTAAATTGACATAAAATTCAAAAATCTGAGGTGCAAATGAACTTGGGAGTCCTTGTGTGAGATTTCCTAAAGGTTAGTTTGCAGGTTGAGTCGGTGGTGAGGGAGGCAAATGTGATGTCAGCATTCATTCCAAGAGGACTACAAGATAAAAGCAAGGATGTAATGTTGAGGCTTTAGAAAGAATTGGTGAGGCCCAACTTGGAGTACTGTGAGCACTTTTGGGCCCCTTATCCAAGAAAGAATGACCTGACATTGGGGAGAGTTCAGAGGAGATTCACAAAAATGATTCTGAGATTGAAAAGCTTGTCATATGGAAAGCATTTCATGTACTCACTGGAATTCAGAAGAATGAGGGGTGACCTTATTGAAACCGATCAAATGTTGAAGAGCCTAGATAAGAGTGGATGTGGAGAAGATGGTTTCTCATGGTGGGAGAGCCTAAGACCAGAAGACACAGCCTCCGAATAGAGGGGCATCCTTTAAGAATAGAGTTGAAGATAATTCACTGACACAGGTGGCTGTGGAGGGCATATCTGGGCATATTCAGGGCAGAGGTTGATAGATTATTGATTAATCAGGGTATGAAGGGATATGGGTAGCAGACAGATTATTGATTAATCAGGGTATGAAGGGATATGGGTAGCAGACAGGGAACTGGGGATGAGAGGGAAAGTGGATCAACCATTATTAAATGGTGGAACAGACTCAATGAGCCAAAAGGTCTACTTCCTCCAATATCTTATGGACTTAATGAAGGAGTCCTGAGGATTAAGAGCTATTTCAGAAAACTGGGGTAGATGAGGATTAGTAAGCAAGGGTCTGTGTGTGGGAGATTATGTCTCATGAATTTCCTCTCTTTAGTCCTGCTCCACCTTCCATAAGACCATAATGTTTGTCTCTTTCTGTTCCCGTTTGTTCATTCCTCATCTATTAGGTCATGGTAGTTTAGTGAGAATGGCTCCAGGGGCAGTGTTTTACTCTCTGTGTGGGACGTGAGAAGTCTGGGAGACTCCATTCTCCCAGCTGAACAAATCTGTACCAGGTGCACCGAGTTGCAGCAACTGAGAGAATGTATTAAGGAACTGGAGCTGCAACTTGATGAGCTTTGACTCATATGGGAGACTGAGGAGGTGATAGACAGGAGCTACAGGGAGGTAGTTACCCTGAGGTTGTGGGAGACAGATAACTGGGTGAGTGTCAGGAGAAGAAGGGGAAATGGACAGCCTCTGCAGAGAAGTCCTGTGACTGTTCCCCTCACTAATAAGTATTAAACTTCAGATACTATTGACCTGCCAGTGGGGAGCAAGAGTGACCGTGTCTCTGACACTGATCTGGTGATGGGGCTCAGAAAAGCAGAGAGGTGAAGAGGAATGCAGTGATGATAGGAGATTCCTTAGACAGCGGGACAGAGATGAGGTTCTGTGGGCATGATTGAACGTCCCAGGCTACAACTGTCAAGACTGGTAAGACCATCCAGTATCGGGAGGACTGTGACGGTAGCAGTCACGACTCCCAATCCCATTGATTCATTGGTCGGTTCGACATCCAGAATCAGGTTTATTAACAGCAACATGTGTGGTGAAATTTGTAAACTTAGCAGCAGCAGTTCAATGCACTAAAAATATAAAAGAAAAAAAAATTCAGTATATGTATATTGAATTGATTAAAAGTCATGTAAAAACAGGTGAGGGAGTGTTCAAGGGTTCAATGTCCATTTAGGAATCGGATGGCAGAGGGGAAGAAGCTGTTCCTGAATCACTGAGTGTGTGCCTTCAGGCTTCTGTACCTCCCACCTGATTGTAACTGCGAGAAAAGGGCATCCCCAGGGTACTGGATGTCTTAGTAATGGACGCTGTCTTTCTGAGACACCACTCCTTGAAAATGTCCTGGGTAGTTTGTAGGCTCATACCCAAGTTGGAGCTGACTAAATTTACAACCCTTCTTTCGGTCCTGTGCTTTCTTTCAGTTTTTGAGCGTTTTTCTTGACAGATCAAATCTCTTCAAACTCTTCAAGTAAATCTCTTCAGACAAACTCTTCAGAAAAAAATCTCTTCAAATATGGTCACTGTCTTGCCTTCTTTATAACAGCATCAATATGTTGGGACCAGGTTAGATCCTCAGAGATCTTGACACCCAGGAACTTGAAACTGCTCACTCTCTCCACTTCTGATCTCTCTATGAGGATTGGTAAGTGTTCCCATGTCTTACCCTTCCTTAAGTCCACAATCAGTTTTTTCATCTTAATGATGTTGAGGGAAAGGTTGTTGCTGTGACACCACTCCCCTAGTTGGTATATCTCACTTCTGTATGCCCTCTCACCTCCATCCGCGATTCTACCAACAATACAATGGTTGTATCAGCAGCAAATTTATAGATGGTATTTGAGCTATGCCGAGCCACACAGTCATGGGTATAGAGAGGGTAGAGCAGTGAGCTAAGCACACACCCGTGGTGCACCAGTGTTGATCATCAGTGAGGAGGAGAAATTATTGCCAATCCGCACAGATTGGTCTTCTGGTTAGGAAGTTGAACATTTAATTGCAGAGGTAGGTACAAAGACCCAGATTCTGTAATTTATCTCCCACTGTGAGAGTTGAGCTAACCCTCGCCTGCAACTGTCTTGGATGGTCACCCACTCGGTTCCAGGTGGATCCTGCAACAGACTGGATTTGCAGATGAGGATATGGGATCATGTGGAGGAGAGGACCAAAGAGATGCCCGAACATTCTGGGGAACTTGCAGCCAAGCTTAAGAACACAGCCACCAGGTCTCCAGTAATGGAACAGACTCCATTATGATGAGACATGAAGCCTATTTGCTGGAGGGAACGTACCCTCTGTAAAGTCTTGCTGCCGTCACCTGAGGATTCCGAATGGGATTTGGATTCTGATTTGCCCTGTTTCCATGAATGAGCTTTGTGAGCCTTTGTGAGCCCACCCCCACAGCTGTGTGATCGACCTCCTGCCCAGTACTTGTCCACCAAGGGGTTGACTGTAAACACTCTTGGGCCCAGTGAGAAGTGTAATGGAAGTTTATGTTAAGGAGGCCCTTGCCACGGGCTTCATTCAGTCCTCCACCACACCCGCTGCCACAGGCTTTTTCTTTGTACAGAAGAAGGATGGGAGCCTATGGCCATGCATTAATTATAGGGAATTCAACCGCACGATGGCCGAAGATCACTATCCCCTACCACTCATGAATATAGACTTTGAGATGCTCCAATGAGTGAGAGTATTCAGAAATCTGGAACGACAATCTGGTCCATATAAGGGAAGGTGATGATTGGAAGACTGCATTCAATACAACGATGGGACATGATGAGTAGCTGGTTTTGCCCTTCAGCCTTATGAACACTCCAGCCATTTTTCAGGCCTTAAGAATGATGTGCTCCAGAATACACTCCATAAGTATTCCTTCGTCTACATGGATGATATCCTAATCTTCTCAAAGTGAATGGAGAAGAACAACGTTCACGTCAAGGACATTTTAAAGGGGCTTCTAGAGCATGGACTTGAGGTTCTCCCCACAACCTTTGATATCAAAGAATTCCAATAGGTTCATTAGGCAGGATTTTCCCTGATGGAAACCGTGCCGACTTTGTCCTATCTTGTCCTGGGTCACCGAGTACTCCGTCACCTCATCCTTAACAATTGACTCGAACATCTTCCCAACCATTGAGGTCAGGCTATAATTTCTTTTCCGCTGCCTTCCTCCTTTCTTAAAGAGTGGAGTGACATTTGCAACTTCCCAGTCCATTTTCGAAGGATCATTTCTGCTGCCGCCACAATCTCTAATGCTCCCTCTTTCAGAACCCGAGAGTGCAGTTTCTCTGGTCCGGCTGAATTACGTACTTTCAGGTCTTTCAGTCTTCTCCCTTGTAATAGTAACTACACCTGCTTCTCTTCCTCCACACACTACAATATCAGGCATACTGCTAGTGTCTTCCACAGTGAAGACTGATGCAAAATACTCATTTCATCTGCCATCTCCTTGTCCTCCATTACTATTTCTCTTGCCTCATTTTGTAGCGGTCCTTTATCCATTCTCATTTCTCTTTTAATTTCTACGTACTTGAAAAAGCTTTTGCTGTCCACTTTGATAATGATTGCTAGCTTGCTTTTATATTTCATCCTTTCCCTTCTAATGATTCTTGAGTTGTTCTCTGTAGGTTATTAAAAACTTCTCAATCCTTTATCTTCCCACTAATTTTGCTTTGTTGTATGCCCTCTCTTTTGTTTTTACATTAGCTTTGAATTCCCTCGTCAGCAACAGTTGTAAGATTTTACCATTTAAGTATTTCTTCATATTTGGAGTACACATGTCCTGCACCTTCCTCATTTTTCCCAGAAACACATGGCGTTGCTGCTCTGCTGACGTCCCTGCTTGCAGCTCCTTCCAATTTACTTTGGCCATGTCCTTCTCATACCACTGTAATTTCCCTTCCTCCACTGAAATACTGCTACATCAGACGTTCTCCTGATCAAATTTCAAGTTGAACTCTATCATATTGTCATCACTAGTTCCTAAGGGATCTTTTACCTTAAGCTCCCTGATCGCCTCCGGTTCAGAACCAGAACCAGAATCAGAATCAGGTTTATTATCACCAGCATGTGACGTGAAATTTGTGATCTTAGCAGCAGCAGTTCAATGCAATACATAATCTAGCAGAGAGAGAAAAATTAATAATAAATAAACAAGTAAGTCAATTACATATATTGAGTAAATTATTAAAAATGTGCAAAAACAGAAATACTGTATATTAAAAAAGTGAGGTAGTGTCCAAAGCTTCAATGTCCATTTAGGAATCGGATGGCAGAGGGGAAGAAGCTGTTCCTGAATCACTGAGTGTGTGCCTTCAGGCTTCTGTACCTCCTGCCTGATGGTAACAGTGAGAAAAGTGCATGCCCTGGATGCTGGAGGTCTATAATAATGATAATGCCTTTCTGAGACACCATGGAACAACTATAGGGTTTTCTGAGTGTATTTGTTGAAATACGCATCAGACTCCTAATAAAGTACAGCCGCTCTCTTGCCTTCTTTATGAATACATCAATATGCTGGGGCCAGGTTAGATCCTCAGAGATCTTGACACCCAGGAACTTGAAGCTGCTCACTCTCTCCACTTCTGATCCCTCTATGAGGATTGGTACGTGTTCCTTTGTCTTACCCTTCCTGAAGTCCACAATCAGCTCTTTCGTTTCACTGACATTGTGTGCCAGGTTGTTGCTGCAGCACCATTCCAGTAGTTGGCATATCTCACTCCTGTACACCCTCTCTTCACCACTTGAAATTCTACCAACAATGTTTGTATCATCAGCAAATTTGTAGATGGTGTTTGAACTATGCCTAGCCATACAGTCATGTGTATACAGAGAGTAGAGCAGTGGGCTAAGCACACACCCCTGGGGTGCGCCAGTGTTGATTGCCAGGAAAGAGGATATGTTATCACCAATCCGCACGGACTGTGGTCTTCTGGTTAGGAAGTTGGGGATCCAAATACAGAGAGAGGTACAGAGGCCCAGGTTCTGTAACTTCTTAAATAGGACTGTGGGAATGATGGTATTAAATGCTGCGCTATAATCGATGAACAGCATCCTGACGTAGGTGTTTGTGTTGCCTCAGTGGACTAAAGCTGTGTGAAGAGCCATGGAGATTGCGTCTGCCGTTGACCTATTGTGACAATAGGCAAATTGCAATGGGTCCAGGTCCTTGCTGAGACAGGAGTTCAGTCTAGTCATAACCATCTTCTCAAAGCATTTCATCACTGTCAATGTGAGTGCTACCGGGCGATAGTCGCTAAGGCAGTCCACATTATTCTTCTTTGGCACTGGTATAATTGTTGTCTTTTTAAAGCAAGTGGGAACTTCTGCCCATAGCAGCGAAAGGTTGAAAATGTCCTTGAATACTCTCACTAGTTGGTTGGCACAGGTTTTCAGAGCCTTACCAGGCAATCCATCGGGACCTTCTGCCTTGCGAGGGTTCACTCTCTTTAAAGACAGTCTAACATCGGCCTCTGAGACAGAGATCACAGGGTCATCGGGGATATTCACAGCTGTACATGTGTTCTCCCTTTTAAAGTGTGCATAAAAGGCATTAAGTTCATCTGGTAGTGAAACATCGCTGCCTTTCATACTATTGGGTTTCACTTTGTAGGAAGTAATGTCTTGCAGACCCTGCCAGAGTTGCTGTGCATCTGATATCGCCTCCAACCTTGTTCGAAATTGTCCCTTCACCCTTGAAATAGCCCTCCACATATCATACATGGTTTTCTGGTACAGGCCTGGGTTGTCGGGGTTGAATGCCACAGATCTAGCCTTCAGCAGACGACATACCTCCTAGTTCATCCATGGCTTTTGTTTGGGAA
Source organism: Hemitrygon akajei (assembly GCF_048418815.1). Classification (NCBI taxonomy): domain Eukaryota; kingdom Metazoa; phylum Chordata; class Chondrichthyes; order Myliobatiformes; family Dasyatidae; genus Hemitrygon; species Hemitrygon akajei. The sequence goes on along the minus strand of NC_133148.1, from coordinate 23,703,395 downwards.
TGTACAGTAAGTCTTTGTAGGCACACACTCATCCACAAAGGTTTTAAGGAAGTCGGTAACAACTGCAACATACTCATCCAGATTGAAAGATGAATCCCTGAATACAGTCCAGTTCACCGATTCAAAGCAGTCCTGTAGTCGCTTCTGTGCTTTCCTTGTCCAAACCTTCTTGGTCCTCACTGCAGGTGCTGCAGTCTTCAGTCTCTGCCTATACTCAGAGAGTAGAAGTACAGCCAGGTGATCAGACTTCCTGAAGTGAGGGCGTGGAATAGCATGGTAGGCATTCTTGATGGTGGTGTAACACTGGTCCAGTGTGGTGTTTCCTCTGGTATTGCAAGTGATCTGTTGATGGTAATTGCTCAGTGAGTTTTTCAGACTGCCCTTGTTAAAATCTCCGAAAACGATGGTGAAGGCATTAGGGTGCGCTGTTTCGTGCATGTTGATCCCATTGCTCAGATCATCTGAAGCCTGCTTGACATTGGCCTGAGGTGGAATGTAAACTGCTACCAGAATGACCCCAGAGAATTCCCATAGTAAGTAAAAAGGATGACACTTTCCTGCTAGATATTCCAGAGAGCAGAACTGGGATAGCACTGACACATTTGTGCACCAAGAAGAGTTGATTATGAGGCATACTCCTCCACCTCTGCTTTTGAGAAGCTCTATCGATCTATCTTGACGGTGTATAATAAACCCGTCAATCTGAATCACTGCATCCAGTATGGAAGGGGTTAACCAGAATTCTGAGAAACAAAGGACACACGTGGTCCAAATATCCCTCTGATACAGCACCCTGGCTCTGAGATCATTGATTTTATCGGTTTATTACATAACACCCAATCCAGTATAGCTAATCCCCTGGTAGGTTCAATGACAAACTGTTCTAAAAGCCATCTCTTAAGCATTCAACAAACTCACCCTCTTGAGATCCATTACGAACCTGATTTTACCAATCGACTTGCATGTCAAAATCTCTCATGACTATCATAACATTGCCCTTTTGACACACCTTTTCTATTTCCTGTTGTATCCTGTGGTCCACCTCCTAACCACTGTTGGGAGGCCTCTATATAACTGCCATCAGGATCCTTTTACCCTTGCAGTTTCTTAACTCAACCCACAAGGATTCCGATCCTATGTCACATCTTTACATTGATTTGATGCCATTCTTTACCAGTAGAGCCACACCACTCCTTCTGCCTACCTTCCTATCCCTCCAATATAACGTGTAACCTTGGACATTCAACTCCCAACTACAACCACCCTTCAACCCCTATTCAGTGATGGCCATAACATCATACCTGGCCATCTATAATAGTGTAACAAGATTATCCACCTTATTTCTTATACTCTACTCATTGAGATAGAACACCTTCAGTGCTGTATTTGTTACTCTTTTTGATTTTGCATCCCTAATATTTTGATACTCAGCCTGTTAGCTGCGACTATGTCCCATCACCTGCCTGCCCTTCCTGACAGTCTGACTGCATGCTATCTTTACTTTTTACCATCCATCCTATTCTGAGTCACAAGATCACAAGACAGAGCAGAAATAGGCCATTCGGCCCATCAAGTCTGCTCCACCATTCCACCATGAGCTAAACTATTCTCCCATCTAGTTCCAATTTCCGGCTTTTTTCCCAAATCCCTTGATACCCTGACTAATCAGATACCTGTCAATCTCCTCCTTAATAACCTTCAATGATTGGGCCTCCATAGCTGTATGTGGCAACGAATTCCATAAATCCACAACTCTCTGGCTAAAAAAATTTCTCCTCATCTCTGTTTTAAATGGGTACCCTCTAATTCTAAGACTGTGACTTCTTGTCCTGGACTCACCCACCAAGGGAAACAGCCTTTCCACATCTACTCTGTCCAACCCTTTCAACATTCAAAATGTTTCTATGAGATCCCCTCTCATTCCTCTATACTCTAATGAATACAATCCAAGAGCCAATAAACACTCCCCGTATGTTAGTCCCTGCATTCCAGGAATCATCCTAGTGAATCTTCTCTGAACTCTCCCCAACATCAGCACATTCTTTCTAAGATAGGGGGCCCAAAATTGCACACAGCATTCCAAATAGGGTCTCACCAGTGCCCCATAGAGCCCCATCAACACCTCCTTACTCTTACACACTATTCCTCTTGAATTGAATGCCAATATAGCATTTGCTTTCCTTACTGCTGATCCAACCTGGTGGTTAACCTTTAGGGTATCCTGCACTAGGACCCCCAAGTCCCTATGCATTTCAGATTTTTGAATTTTCTCCCCATCTAAATAATAACCTGCCCGATTCTTTCTTCTTCCAAAATGTACAACCGTACATTTCTCAACATTGTATTTCATCTGCCATTTCTTTGCCCACTCTCCTAAACTGACCAAGTCTCTCTGCAACCTTTCCATTTCTTCAACACTTCCTGCTCCTCCGCCGATCTTGGTGTCATCCACAAACTTAGCCACAAAACTGTTTAATCCATAATCTAAATCATCGATATACAGTGTAAAAAGAAGAGGCCCCAACACCGACCTCTGCAGAACACCACTAGTGACCAGCAACCAACCAGAATAGGATCCCTGTATTCCCACTCTTTGCTTTCTGCCTATCAGCCAATGCTCCACCCATTCCAATATCCTTCCTGTAATTCCATGGGCCCTCATCTTATTAAGCAGCCTCTTATGCGGCACCTTCTCAAAGGCCTTTTGAAAATCCAAATACACAACATCTACAGCCTCTCCCTTGTCAATCTTATTTGAGATTACCTCAAAAAATTCCAATAGGTTGGTGAAGCAGGATCTTCCCTTCATGAAACCATGCTGGCTTGGGCCTATTTTGTCATGCATCTCAAGGTAATTCGTAATCTCATCCTTGAGGATCGACTCCAATAACTTTCCAACTTCCGATGTCAGACTAATAGGTCTGTAATTTTCTTTTTGCTGCCTCCGCCCTTTCTTAAAGAACAGAACTACATTTGCGACCTTCCAGTCCTTCGGAACCATGCCAGAGTCTACTGATTCCTGGAAGATTATTTCCAATGCTTCCATAATCTCCAAAGCCACCTCCTTCAGAATGCGTGGATGCACTTCATCTGGTCCGGGAGACTTATCTATCCTTAGTCTATTTAGCTTCTTAAGCACTTTCTCTCTAGTAATCTTGACTGTACCTAATTCTATTCCCTGAGACCTCTGGCTATCAGGTATGTTGCTAATGTCTTCCACTGTGAAGACTGATACAAAATACTCATTTAGTTCTTCTGCCATCTCTTTGTTACCCATTATAATTTCTCCAGCATCCTTTTCAATTGGTCCTATATCTACCCGTGTCACTCTTTTACTCTTCATATATTTAAAAATACTCTTAGTGTCCTCTTTTTGTTAATTGCCAATTTCCTTTCATAATTCATCTTTTCTTTCCTAATAACTTTCTTAGTTTCCTTCTGTAAATTTTTAAAATTCGTCCAGTCCTCAGTTTTCCCACTAACTTTTGCTTCCTTGTACGCTGCCTCTTTTGCTTTTATTTTAGCCTTAACTTCTCACGTTAGCCACATTTGTGTCATTTTTCCTTTTATGATTTTCTTTTTTCTTGGAATATATTTTTCCTGCACTCTCCTTATTTCTTGTAGGAATTTCATCCAATTCTGCTCTACTGTCCCTCCATTTAGCTTACTTTTCCAATCAACTTGGACCAGTTCCTCTCTCATACCACTGTAATTTCCTTTGTTCCACTGAAATATCGATACACCTGATACCAGCTTCTCCTTTTCAAATTTGAAACTGAACTCGATCATATTATGATCACTACTTCCAAGGGGTTCCATTACCTCTAGCTCCCCAATCACCTCAGGCTCATTACACAGCAACCAATCCAAAACAGCTGATCCCCTGGTGGGCGTATGGACAAGCTGCTCCAGAAAGCCATTCCGTAGGCATTCTACAAACTCCCTCTCCTGAGATCCAGTATCTTCCTGACTTTCCCAATCCATTTTCATATTAAAATCTCCCATAATTATCTTGATATTTTCCTTCTGACATGCGTTTTCTATTTCCAGCTGTAACTTGTAGTCCACATCCCGGCTGCTGTTTGGAGGCCTGTATATAACTGCTATTAGTGTCTTTTTACCCTTTTCCATTCCTTAACTCGACCCACTACCCATAGGGATTCTACTTCTTCTGATCCTATGTCCCTTCCTATCACTCTGGTTCCCATCCTGCAGCCAATTTAGTTTAAACCCTACCCAATAGTTCCAGCAAACCTGTCCATGAGAATACTGGTCCCCCTCGGGTTCAGATGCAATCTTTCACTTTTGAACCTTTCACACCTCCCCCTGAAGAGATCCCAATGATTCAAGAACCGGAAACCCTACTGCCTGCACCAGCTTCTCAGCCACACATTTATCTTCCAAATCGTCCTGTTTATACCCTCACTGACGCGTGGCACAGGTAGAAATCCAGAAATTAGAACCCTGCTTCTCAGCTTTCTACCTAGCTCTTTAAAATCTCTTTTCAGGACCTCTTTGCTTTTCTTTCCAATGTCACTGGTGCCAATATGTATCTAGATATCTGGCTGCTCTCCCTTCCTCTCCAAAATGTTGCGGATGCAATTTGAGGCATCCCTGACCCTGGCACCTGGGAGGCAACATACCATCCAGGTGTCCCATTCACATCCACAGAATCTCCTGTTTGTTCCCTCACTATTGAGTCCCTATCACTACCGCTCCCTTCTTCTCTCTCTGTCCCTTCTGCACCACAGACCCGTGCTCAATGCCTGTAACCTGGTCACCATGACATTCCCCCAGGAGGACATCCCCCACAAAGTATCCAAAGCGGTATGCAGTACTGATTTTCTTGTGGACAGGCATTTTGGGTGTCTGGAGCGCAGATGTGAAGATAGAGGTATTTGAAAATTATACGTAATTCAAAGAGAGCATTCTGGATACATTGTAACCTCAGAATTGTCCTTCTGTTTAGTTTCATCCTTGGCATATAAAAATGTCATGTAGTATTGGGTCAGGCAGGCCTCTTCTTCCACGAGTGTCTAGAGTACGATGCCTGTTGCTTGTTTTTCTGAATAAAGATTCTATATCCACCAGCTTCAGTGTCTCTCTAGTGACTTCGTTCACAGTCACAACAAGGGCTTTACCTGTGATAGACCGGACTGTATCCATGAATTTTTACAGGCTTTTCCATTCAAGGGTCTTCCTACACCAGTCCGTGATTCAACCCACACACTCCTCCTACATGAGACCATCAAATGGCAAATTTGCTCCCAATGTTCCCCAAGGCTTCAGAGATACCTTACAGAAATAATAATTTGTACGGCAATGATCGGTAAACATCACCATTCAGCGCAGGCATAAACCTGCTGCGTTTTCGTTCCCAAAGTTTCCTGTTTTCGATCATAAAACTTATACCTTCAAAATTTTACAGCTTTGCTGAAACACCCACTTTAATTTTGCGAACCAAATTCACTTTTAAAACAACTTGACCAATGGCAGAGCAAGTCGTATGACAGCTCTGCACCCAAACCAATGGGTGGGAACGTGCCGACCTCCAAGCAACCAATAATGGCAGGTGGTCTGCATGATTCTCTAATCCGGTGAATGACGGGTGGGAGGACCGTGGGTCCTTTTAACCAATGGCGGCAAGGATAGAAACAGGAAGTGGGACATCTGGTTCACCGTATCTGCCTGACTTTTACTCTGTTGATTCCCTTCTCACTCTTCTTTCAGCAAACAGCCAATGGTGGCCTGTGTATCTTTATATCCCGAAAATCTTGCAAATGACCTCTCCACGTCAACCCCATCGGCCCTTTAATAGTCGATAGGTTTCTGAGGCTTTTATGCCGGTTGGCAAAAAGCTTTAAGGTCCATTGCTGCCCCTTCTGAACTGGAGTGTGGGTCAATGAATCTTGACTTGACCCACATATTTATATTTGACCCCAAATTTATATTATCCCACATTCACTGTCTGGTTTTGCTACTGAATGTAAATCTTTTAGACTCCTGATTGTTGTGATTGAATCAGACAATGTTACCACTCCCTTCAGTCTCACTTCCTCCACCCACTGCAAAGTGAATAGTCCAGCTGTCATTTCCCCTGTATACACTGAGAAATCATCATTTATCCTCACCTGCTTTTTCATGTTCAAATCAGGCACTACAAATCCTACCCCAAATCTACTATTACTGTTTTTGAAACATCTGTGTACTGTAGTAAATATCCATAATAATTATTATTTACATAATATTCAACTATATCTTGATTTGTTGACTTCTCTACTTTTCTGCCTCATTTTGAATAATTTATGATCCACCTCTGATGCTTCACACAGTCATGGAGACAGCCCAGGAAAAGGCTCCGTATCACTCATTGATTTTTTACTAATTCCTGTCCTTTCTGCTTTCCCTTCAACAGTCCATGCAAAACTTCAGAATTTCCTTTTCCCAGCATGGATTTAGAAGCTGTTTACTTGGATGATGTTCTCCAGGCCCTGGTAGGTTTACCCAATAGGTTAACACAAGCTGTGTTCTTCTCAGTTCCAGAGGTGTCTCTCCCAACTCTACCTTTGAATTATATCCAGTTTATTGAGCACACAGTGTGATGCTGGTCCTTATACCATACCTCCATAGTCCAGTATTGATCTTGTTAATCCTGTATATATTGCTTTCAAGGAATTTCTATCAGCTCCCTATTCCTTTACTATTAAACACTTCATAACATTTAGCACTTTCTTACTTTTGTATATTATTTCTTTAACATGTGTTGACCATGTGAGTTTTTTATCAAACCAAATTCCTAAAAATTTAAACCTATCTGCAGTTTCTAATTCTAATCAATAATCAGTTAAATGGAGTGATAAGGCTGAGGATCAAGTTGTTGGTTTACAAACAAAGGCTGTGTTTATTGAAACTGCTAGCAAGCAAAGACTGGTGACAGGGCAAAACTGTAGTCAATGGGATCAGTTGCAATGTAAAGGGGGGACAAGCTTACCTTTGAATTCAGACAGTTTACGGAATAAGGTAGATTAACCTGTAGCACAGCTACAGATTGGCATGTATGACATTGTGGGCATCACTGAATCGTGGCTGAATGAAGATTATAGTTGGGAGCTTGATATCCAAGGACACACATTGTGTCGAAAGGACAGGCAGATAGGCAGAAGGCGTGGGGTGGCTGTGTTGGCAAAAAATCATTAGGAAGAGGTGACAGGATGGGAAGGTGTAGAATCTTTCTGGGTACAGCTGGTAGTATTATGCATAAGGGTGATGAAATGAGAGCGTGGATCGGTATATGGAACTACGATGTTGTAGCCATTACTGAAACTTGGTTGTGAGAGGGGCAGAAATGGGTGATTAAGGTACCCGATTTTTGAAGTTTTAGAAAAGATAGAGGAGGGGATGGGGGGTGGTGCCCACTGTTATACCCTCTCTATACCCATGAGTGTGTGGCTAGGCATAGCTGAAATAGCATCTATAAATTTGCCAATGATACGACCACTGTTGGTAGAATCTCAGAAGGAGACAAGAGAGTGTACTGGAGTGAGATATGCCAACCATTGGAGTGGTGTTGCAGTAACAACCTTGCACTCAACGTCAGTAAGATATAAGAGCTGATTGTGGACTTCAGGAGGGGTAAGATGAAGTAACACATACCAATCCTCATAGAGGGATCAGGAGTGGAGAGAGTGAACGGTTCCAAGTTCCTGGGTGTCAAGATCTCTGAGAACCTGACCTGGTCCTAACATATCAATGCAGTTATAAAGAAGGCAAGACAGTGATGTTACGTATCCCGTAACTGGATCACTTACCAGCAAAGATAGAGAGGTCCGCTGAAGTCTGATGGTACCATTTTCAAACGTTTTTATTTATAAAGCGGCACAAAAGTAAGGTTAATACAAACATTCAGATACCATAAGTCGTCACTACTCAATCTAAAGCGCAGGTATAGTAATAACCAATAAGAAATAAACTCTATCGTTGTCTAGGGGTAATGTATATATTGTCCGCTGTATATCTGAAAGTCTCTTGCGGTCACTGCAGTTCCACCAGCTGCCGTCTGTTGTGGTGTCGCGTTGGTGCACTCTTGTTAGAAAGAGCGAGAGAGAGATAGAGATTGAATGAAACAGTTACCCGACAGGTTTTCCAACCTTTAGGAGTTCGGTTCGTCGAAGTCTCGTTGGGAAATGGACGCTCACTTGTGGCCTCCCCTGTAGCTAAGCCGTTCTTCCGTGGTGAGGTCGCCAATCCCAGGCAAGGAAAAGACGCACACGAACCCCACCACCGGCTGTCGCTATCAAAACGCTGTCGCAGGATTTCTAGCGTGTCTTCTGGTGCGTCTGAAGGGGTCGTCCCCCCCCAGACCCTCCTTTATACTTCCTCACGGGGTCGCCGGTGTCAATCTCTCTCTCAACCAGCCCACTTTGCCCGAGGGCTTTACACGTGGTCTTCATGAGACAATAGTCAGAGTCGCTTTATTCTGCTTCCCGGGGGAACGTGGTCTTCAGCACGTCTCCCTCTGTCTCCCATTTCCTGTGTCTATTCAGCACGTCTCTCTCCCTCTTGGGTCATTGACCCCCCCCCCCTTCACTAGGGCTCTTGCGATTCTCGCAAAGGAGGGGGCTGGTATCATAACAGTGACAATACTTCATTAGGAGTTTGAAGTGATTTATTATGTCAACAAAAACTTTCAGAAACTTTGATAGATGTATGGTGGAGAGTATTCTGACAGGCTGGTTCACTGTCTGGTATGGGGGAGCTACTGCCCTGGACCAAAAGAATCTGCAGAGGGTCCTGAATCTACTCAGCTCCATCTTGCATACTGGCCTATAATGTACCCAGGACTTCTTCAAGGAGCGGTGTCTCAGAAAGACAGCGTCCATTACTAAGGACCCCCAAACCCTTTTCTCACTGTTACCATCAGAAGCCTGAAAGCACACACTCAGCGATTCAGGAACAGATTATTCCCCTCTGCCATCCAATTCCTAAATGGACCATTGACTCCATGAACACTACATCAATATATATATTATTTCTGTATTCGTACAATTTTAATCTATTCAATACACATATACTGTAATTGATTGATTAATTATTATTATTTTCCTCTTTTATGTTATGTATTGCATTGAACTGCTGCTGCTAAGTTAACAAATTTCACGACACATGCCAGTGATAATCAACCTGATTCTGATTCTGATTCTGATTCTATTTGTAGACAAGGATAGGTATGGTCCTTGTGGAAGAGTTTTAAATTGAGGTCGTGCAATTTACAAGGGCATTTGGCAGGAACTATTAAGTGTTAATTGGGAACATCTTTTCTCTGACTGACCACATCAGATATATGGAGGGTGTTTAAAGAGCAATTGCACAGAGTGCAAGAAAGGTATGTTCTTGTCAGAAGGAAGGATGGGCATGGAAAGACAAGAGAACATTGGATGTCTCGGGAGGTGATGAATTTAGTCAAGAAGAAAAAGAAAACGTATGTAAAGCTTCAGAAATCAGGATCAAAATGAAGCACATGAGGAGTATAAAGAAACATGAAAGGAACTAAAGAGAATGAAGAAAACCAGGAGGGGCCGTGAAATGTCTTTAGCAAGTAGGATTAAGGACCAAGGCATTCTATACATACATCAAGAGTAAGAGGATAACTTGGGAGAGGGTGGGATCACTGAAGGATAAAGGGGGGAACATTTGCTTGTTAGTGAGATACTTCATGAGTACGTTGCTTCAGTATTTACCAACAAAAAGGATGTGGAGGACCAGGAGATCAATGCTGGGTATATAAATACATTATGGCATTTGGAAGTCAAGAAGGCAGTATTGTTGGGCCTCCAAATGAGGATTAAGATGGATATGTCCTCAGGACCAGATGGGATTTACCCCTGGTTATTGAAGGAGGCAAGAGGTGAGGATACCGAGGTCTTGACCTTTGTGACCTCTCTTACCACAGGTGAGGTCCCAGAGGACTGGCGAGTGGCTAATATTGTACCTGTATTTAAGGAGGGAACAAAGGAAAATTCTGGGAACTATGGACCAGTAAACCTCACCTCTAGGTACACATGTATGGTCATGCACTTTGTTAGAAGAAATAAAAGCGCAGACTATTTTCTAAATGGAGTGCAAATTTGAAAAATCTGAGGTGCAAAGGGCCTTGGGAGTCCTTGTGCAGGATTCCACTTTGCAGATTCAGTCAGTGATGAAGAAGGCAAAAACAATGTTTACATTCATTTCGAGAAGACTAAAACATAAAAGCAAGGATGTAATGTTGAGGATTTGTAAGGCACTGGTGAGGTCTCACTTTGAGTATGGTGACCAGTTTTGGGCAGCTTTCCTAAGGAAGGATGTGCTGACATTGAAGAGAATTCAAAGGAGATTCACACAAGTGATTCCAGGATTGAAAGGCTTCTCAAATGAGGACAGTTTGATTGCTCTGGGCCTATATTCACTGGAATTCAGAAGAATCAAGGGGAATCTCATTGAAATCTATCGAATTTTGAAGTGCCTCGAAAGAGTGGTTGTGGAGACGAAGTTTCTTATGGTGGGGGAGTCTAAGAACAGAGGTCACAGCCTCAGAATAGAGGATCATCCATTTAGAACAGAGATGAACAGGAATCTCTTTCGCCAGAGAGTGGTGAATCTGTGGAATTCATTGCCATAGACTGCTGTGGTGGCCAAGTTATTGGGTTTATCGGAAGAGAACAATAGATTCTTGATTAGTCAGAGCATGATGGGATACTGAGAGAAGGCAGGTGATTGGGGCTCAGAGGGAAATGGATCATCCATGATGAAATGCTGGAGCAGACTCGATGGGCCAAATAGTCTGATTCTGCTCCTATATCTTATCTTACTCAGGACCTAAAACATTAGATTCAGGATCTTGTTTTGGGGTGACCTCGGAGAATACTGACAGACACCTCTGCATGGGTTTCCATCTCCAAGAATGAGGACAGATCATCTGTTATTTAATTAAACTGTCCTCACAAGTTAAGGGCAGTGTTTCAACTTGTCACACAGAATAACATACTGCCCTGTCTATATTTCAGGTTCAGCAGTGACCAGCAGATACATTGAACAGAGAACATAGAAATGTACAGCACATTACAGGCCTTTTGGCCAACAATGTTGTGTCAACCATTTAACCTACTCTAGAACCTGCCTAGAATTTCCCTACTGAATAGCCCTCCATTTTTCTAAGCTGCATGTAACTATCTAAGAGTCTCTAAAAGACCCTATTGTATCCACCTCTGCCACCATCACCGGCAGTGTATTCCACGCTCACCACTCTCTGTGTGAAAAACTTACTCCTGATATCCCCTCTGTACCTACTTCCAAGCACATTAAAGCTATGCCCCCTCGTGTTAGCCATTCAGCACTGGGGGAAAAAGCCTCTGGCTATTCATACAATCAATGCCTCACATCTTCTTATACACCGCTATCAGGTCACCTCTCATCCTCTGTCACTCCAAGGAGAAAAGGCCAAGTTCACTCAACCTATTCTCATAAGGCATACTCTCCAATCCAGGCAACAACACTGTCAACCTGAGCAGCAGCTTTGAGTGTCCTATGGACATGGACCCATAGGTCTCTGATCCTCCACACTGTCAAGAGTCTTACCATTAATACTATATTTTGTCTTCAAATCTGACCTAGCGAAGTGAACCACTTTTTACTTATCTGGGTTGAACTCCATCTGCCAGTTCTCAGCCCAGTTCTGCATCCTATTGATGTCCAGCTGTAACCTCTGACAACCTTCCAGACAATCCATAATGCCCCATCAGCAAACTTACCAACCTACCCTTCTACTTCTTCATCCAAGTCATTTATAAAAATCACAAAGAGGAGGGGGTCCCAGAACAGATCCCTGCAGAATATCACTGGTCACCATCCTCCATGCAGAAAATGAACCTCTATAACCATCCTTTGCCTTCCGTGGGCAAGCCAATTCTGGATCCACAAAGCAAGGTCTCCTCCTTTCTGAAGGAGCCTCACATGGGGATATCGAACAAATGCCTTACTGAAATCCATAAAAACTACATCCACTGCTTTACGTTCATCTCTGTGTTTGTTATATTCTCAAAGAATTCAATCAGGCTCATACGGTACATGGAGCTTAGAAAAACAGAGTGTTATGGGTAAGGCTCATAATTTCTAAAGTAGGGACATGTTCGGCAGAACTTTGTGAGCTGAAGGGCCTGTATTGAGCTGTAGGTTATCTGTGTTTCTATGTAAGGCACAATCTGCCCTTAACAAGCTATGCAAACTATCCCTAATCAGATTGTGTCTCTCCAAATGCTCATAAATCCTGCTTCTCAGGATGTTCTCCAACAATTTGCCAACCACTGTATTAAGACCCACTGGTCTATAATTTCCTGGGTTATTTCTACACCATTTCTTGAACATGTGAACAACATTGGCAACCCTCAAATTCTCTGAACTACCTATCAATGGAATTTCCATGGAAACAATACAATACAAAATTGTGGTGTAACTGCATAAAATAATAAACAGTGAAACAGTCATGGAATATTATTAACACTAAATTAATTTCATTGCCATTTAATTAAAATCAATCTCAATCCTGTGGGATCAATCTGAAAACAATACAGTGATGGATCCATCATGATACAACATAACTGTGGATGACTTTTAGTTATTCATTCATGGGATGTGAATAGAACAACATTTCTTTCCCATCCCAACTGCTCTTGATCTGGGTGGATTACTGGGCCATATCACTGTGCAGTTAAAGGTCATTACATTACTGTGGGCCTGGAGACGTATACAGGCCAGACCAGGTAAAGCCAGCAGATTCCCTTCCCTGAAACACGTAAGTCATGCGTTTAGACACCAATCCGTTTCTTAAAGCCACAGTTACATGTTTAATGAACTGACTTTAAACATCCCAGCTGCCATGATGTGATCTGACTTCGCATATCTGCATCACCAACTCAGCCTCTTGATTAAATTCTCAGTAACTCTCACTCGCATAGTACCATATCAGTTGCTCAGCAACCAGACTCACTCCCACTCGCACGTTTCAGCCATCTGCAAAGCCAAGATGTGCAACAACTGAGGACCTTCCTTTGCCACTCCCCTCTGGGAATGTCGGCTCCCGACCCTGGCCTGCCTCTCCTTCTTTCCCTCCATGAGAACGTGCTGCCAGTCCTCCAGTATATTTTACACTCTTCACTGCTCACAGCAACAGCTTTGTCTTCTGCTTCCTGTTTGTGTCTCTGCCTCTCTCTCTCTCTCTCAGCAAATGGCTCTGACAGTCTGTTTGTACAAAGTGCAGGCAGCTTGTCAGAGCCAGCTTCTGTCCACGTGCGCTATGGGGTGGGAGGGAAAAATGTGGCAGCAAATTGGAGGTTTGAAAAGTCTAAAATAAGCGATGTGAAGGTGGAAAGAGAGAGAGAGAGAGAGAGATGCACGGAAGGGAATGGAGGGAGAGATCACAGAGTAAAAGGGACAGACCCTCCAAGACCAGTGTACTAGACTAATGTACAAATCAGAGCCATGTTCCTCACTGTGTTTTGGCACTGGGAATCTCCCCCACTATGTGAACGTGTGTGTTTCCAAAACCAAGTCCAATTGTATTTTTACACAACACTGAATTAGGGGGCATTCCCCTGGAGATGGACTGAGAATTGTTTCTTTGAATCTTATCCTGGTCCAAATTACTGATGACACCTAGATGAAGGAGTCCTCTCATTGATGGGAATTGATCCCGTATTCCTGAGTACTAGATGACAGCTGACACTAAAATAGATGATATTGCAGAGAGTGAAGAAAGTTAGCAACAATTACAGTGGGATCTTGATCAGCTGGGTAGGTGGGCTGAGGAATTACAATGAGAGTATAATTCAGATGAGGATGTCTCTGAGCGATTGCAGAACATTCTCAGTGGGGAGGGTGAGCAGACAGAAGTGGCTGCACACATTGGCTCAAATGACAATAGGCAGAAAAATGGATGTGCTGCTGTGGAGTGAATATAGGGAGTTGGAAAACAGGTTAAAATGTAAGACTGCATCAGTGATAATCTCTGGATAATTCCCAGTGCGGTGTGCTGGTGAGGTTAAAAATGTAACATATTGTAGATGAGTACATTGCTGAGACTTTGCACAGGGAGCAGGAATTCAGTTCTCCGGACCTTCCAGATGATTTCTAGGACAGACATAATGTTTACGGATAATTTTGCACCTTAATTTAAGAAGGGCTGCAAATAAAAATAAAATGCTGGGAACTATGGACTAGTGAACCCAATATCTGTGAAAGGAAGTAAATATCATAGAGCAAAAATCAGTGGGAAGTTAGATTGGGAAGATTTTAAAAACCACCAGAAGTCAACGAAAAAAGTCTTAAAGAAGTAAAAGATGGAATATGAAAGTAAGCTTGCCGATAATATTAAAGAGGATACCTAAAGTGTCTTCAGACACATAAAGTGTAAAGGAGAGGTGAGAGTGGATATCAGACCACTGGAAAACAATGCTGGAGAGGTCGTAATAGGGACAAGGAAATGGTGGATAAACTGTACAAGTATTTTGCATCAGTCTTCACTGTGGAAGACACTAGCAGTATGGCTAAAGTTCGAGAGGGTCGGGATGTAAACATACACAGGCCATTCCCGCCATTGGCTCTTTGCCGAAGGAAGAGCGAGAAAGGAATCAACAGAGTAAAAGTCAGGCAGATACGGTGAACCAGATGTCGCACCTTCCTGTTTCTATCCTTGCCGCCATTGGTTAAAAGGACCCATGGTACTCCCACCCATCCTTCACCGGATTAGAGAAACATGCAGACCGCCTGTCGCTATTGGCTGCTTGGAGGTCGGCACGTTCCCACCCATTGGTTTGTGACTTGCTCTACCATTGGTCAAGTTTTTTTTTAAAGTGATGCGGAGGTTGAGTTGCATGAAAGGAGTTACAGCACGGGATTGAGTTGTGGAACGGAACGGAACTGCTGAGAAGGTTGAGCAAGCTGTCGGCTTCAATGCAGCACCGGTTGGAAGAACTGCTGAGTCGGTCATGGGTCGGAGATGAACTGGATGGTGGAAGTGAGTTAGAGATGGAGGCCAGCGGGAAAGAGGAATGGACGGGAAGGAGTTAGAAAAGTAAATAGAGTTATGAGATGTCAAACTCTGACGAATCGGGGATGATCAAAATAGGACAGCAAAACAATGCAAAGAAGATGAGATTAAAGCAATTATAAAATTGAGCAAAGTCTTCTGGTGATTGGAACCTGATTCATTTGATGAAGATAATCAACAAACTTATTGGCGAGGTCAAAAGAGCAAAGATTTTATGAAATGGATTGCTATTAGTGATTTGGCGGGATAGTGCTCAGCAAGGCAAAGTGATAAGATTAAATAAAAGAGACAGCAAAAAAGTACAATGTTTTATTCCCAACAATAGAGAGTGGACTATAGGAGTTATTTTGGGTATACCAATGAAAGTTGCTATGAATGAGATTAAACAGAACATAAAAGGAGCAAAAATTATTGAGGCCAAACGTCTGAAAGTTACAAGAAATGAGAAAAAATTGTGACAGTTTATCGGTTATGATTAACTTTGATGAAGAAAATTGCGACTAAAGTTTATTTAGGGTCTATATGTTATGAGGTCAGAATATATATTCCACCACCTTTAAGATGCTTTAAATGTCAGAAACTCGGGCGTATTGCGGCAGTCTGCAGAGGGAAACAAAGATGTGGGAGATGCGCTGGAGAACATGAATACAGAAAATGTGAGGTGGGTGCTAGGCTGAAGTGCTGCAATTGTGGTGAGGAACACTTATCGAGGGTGCATTGATAGCAAGAAGGCAGCTGAGATACAATATGTAAAAGTAACTCAAGGGATCAGTTTCACGGAGGCAGTGAAAGGATTTGCCGAAAAGGAGAGGACTATCAAGCAAACAAATACAGGGAATAGTAAACTGGTGAATTGTGAGGCTGTAAGATGATAAATAAGAATACACTTAGACAGGATTTCATACTGTTTATGGTAGATGCAATTAACTGTTCAGCGTAAACAAACAAAATAACTGAAAAAATAAAATTATAGTCAAGTCTGCAGAAAAATATCTTGGTATTACAGGGCTTAGGTGGGAAGTAGTTGAAGAAACGCTGAAGGAAGGATCAAACAGTTCACAGGCAGAGGAGGTGGGATATTAATGGCAGTATATATTATACAATGGAATGCAAGGTGTCTTATCGTGAATGGTCAAGAATTTAAGAAATGTGTATCAGAACTTAAGGAAAACCTCAGATTTTATGTATACGTGAAACGTGGCTGAAAACCAGGGTAACTGTGCAGAACTCCAACAACAAATAGAAGAACTCAATAAGAACAGCTGTGAGTTGGAAAAGGGATTAGAAAATGGAGGAACGGTATCCTTCCGTACGGTATCTCTGAAGCCTCGGGGAGCATTGGGAGAGAATTTGCCATTTGATGGTCTCATGTTGTGATGCTTTGAAAAAAGAAAATGATGTTTAATGGCAGTTGCAATCATCTTCCAAATAATGAAATGGAGACCTTAGGTACCCAAACGCCTCTGCGTCTAGAATAAGCTCTATCTCGAGTGGAAATGGCGACATGACGTAGCAGGTTAAGACCCTTCATGTGGTCTGAAAGACAGAGGGTAGGTGACCGGTGTAAAGAGGTGAGGGAGGGGGTAGAGCAAGTGCTGTCTGGTGATAGAGGCCTCCAGGTGAGCGGGTTGACAGGCCGATGGGGAATGGAATTGTGGTAAAAGGCTGAAGATAATGGAATCCGATGGGAGAGGAAGGTGGAGCAAGGAGGAGCAGAGGGCAGAGGGGAGTAGTGGGGTCGGGAACCAGTGGGAGGAGTGTGTGGGTTGTGTCACGGACTGGTATGGAGACACCCTTGAATAGAAAAGCCTGTAAAAATTCATGGATACAGTCCAGTCCATCACAGGTAAAGCCCTTGTTGTGATTGTGAACAAATTCACCAGACAGACACTGAAGCTGGTGGATATAGAAATCTTTATTCAGCAAAACAAGCAACAGGCATCGTACTCCAGACACTCGTGGAAGAAGAGGCCTGCCTAACCCAATACTACATGACATTTTTATATGCCAAGGATGAAACTAAACAGAAGGACAATTCTGAGGTTACAATGTATCCAGAATGCTCTCTTTGAATTACATACAATTTTCAAATACGTCTATCTTCACATCTGCGCTCCAGACACCCAAAATGAATGTTAATTCCCACTGACTCTGGGCCACATTCATGCATATACAGGTATCTGAGGTCGAATTGAGAGTTTCTTTGTTCACAATCAACCCCATTCTGCATGTCCAAGAACATCATTGTTCTGGGGGCAATTTAACTGAATCTACAATCCATATTCAGGTATGAAGACTGGTTGCTTATGAAAGTATTTGCTATTTACCATAACTCCAGAATACACCCTAACGTCTCTCCACACTATTGAACACATCTACAAGGAGTGCTGTTGCAGGAAAGCAGCATCCATCATCGAGCACATCCACCATCCAGGACATGCTCTCTTCTCACTGCTGCCATCGGGAAGAAGGTACAGAAGCCTTGTGTCCAGACCACCAGGTTCAGGAACAGTTATTACCACTCAACCATCATGCTCGTGAACCAGAGTGGATAACTTCACTCACCCCAACACTAAACTGACTCCATGAGACCATTAAGATATTGGAGCAGAGTTAGTCCATTTGGCCCATCGAGTCTGCTCCACAACCTATGAACTCACTGTCAAGGACTCTACAATTGGTGTTCATAATATTACTTATTTATTATTATTTTGATTTATTTTTCATATCTGCATATTTTCTTGTCATTTGCACATTGGTGCTTTATCCATCTTTGTTGTTAGCAGTTTTTTGTTGAATCCCTTGTGTTTTTTTAAATTTACTGTGACTACCAGCAAGAAAATCAGTATACTGCTTTGGATACTTTTGTGGAGGATGATCTTCCAGGGGAATGCCACAGTGATTGAGTTACAGGCATTGAGCACGGGTCTGTGGTGCAGAAGGGAAAGAGAGAGAAGAAGGGAGCAGTAGTGATAGGGGACTCAATAGTGAGGGAACAAACAGGAGATTCTGTGGACGTGCATGGGACACCAGAATGGTATGTTGCCTCCCAGGTGCCAGGGTCAGTGATGTCTTAAATTGCATCCAGAACATTTTGGAGAGGAAGGGAGAGCAGCCAGATGTCTTGATACATATTGGCACCAGTGACATTGGAAGGAAAAGCAAAGAGGTCCTGAAAAGAGATTTTAGAGAGCTAGGTAGAAAGCTGAGAAACAGGATCTATAGGGTATTAATTTCTGGATTGCTGCCTGTGCCATGCACCAGTGAGGGTATAAACAGGTTGATTTGGCAGATAAATGTGTGGGTGAGAAGCTGGTGCAGGGCGCAGGGCTTCAGGTTCTTGAATCATTGGGATCTCTTCAGGGGGAGGTGTAACCTGTTCAAAAGTGACGGGTTGCACCTGAACCCAAGAGGGACCAGTATTCTCGTGGGCAGGTTTGTTAGAGCGATTGGGTAAGGTTTAAACTAATTTGGCTGTGGGGTGGGAACTGGAGTGCTAGGAATGGTAAAAAGTAAGATTAGCGTGCAGTCAGACTGTCAGGAAGAGAAGGCAAGTGATGGGACATAGTCGCAGCGAACAGGCTGAGTATCAAAACATTGGGGATGCAAAATCAAAAATAGTAGCAAATACAGTATTGAAGGTGTTGTATCTCGATGTGTGGTTTATAAGAAATAAGGTGGATGATCTTTTTGCACTATTACAGATTGCCAGATATGATGTTCTGGTCATCACTGAAACGTGGCTGAAGGATGGTTGTAGTTGGGAGCTGAACGTCCAAGGTTACACATTGTATCGGAGGGACAGGAAGGTAGGCAGAGGGGTGGCATGGCTCTGCTGGTAAAGAATGGCATCAAATCAGTAGAAAAATGTGATATAGGATTGGAAGATGTTGAATTCTTGTGAGCTGAGTTAAGAAATTGCAGGTGTAAAAGGACATCGATGGCAATTATATACAGGCCTGCCAACAGTGGTTAGGAGGTGGACCACAGGATACAACAGGAAATAGAAAAGGCACGTCAAAAGGACAATGCTATGGTAGTCATGGGAGATTTTAACATGCAGGCCGTTTGGTAAAATCAGGTTGGTAATAGATATCAAGAGAGTGAGTTTGTTGAATGCCTAAGAGATGGCTTTTTAGAGCAGTTTGCCATTGAGCCTACCAGGGGATCCGCTATACTGGATTGGGTGTTATGTAATGAACCAGAGGTGATCAGGGAGCATGATTGAGCTCAACTTGAAATCTGATAGGGAGAAAGTAAAGTCTGACGTAGCAGTATTTCAGTGGATGAAGGCAAATTACAGTGGTATGAGGAGTTGGCCAAAGTAAATTGGAAGGAGCTGCGAGCAGGGATGTCAGCAGAGCAGCAACGCCATGTGTTTCTGGGAAAAATGAGGAAGGTGCAGGACCTGTGTACTCCAAATATGAAGAAATACTCAAATGGTAAAATAGTACAACCGTGGCTGACGAGGTAATTCAAAGCTAATGTAAAAACAAAAGAGAGGGCATACAACAAAGCAAAATTAGTGGGAAGATTGAAGATTGAGAAGTTTTTAGAAACCTACAGGCAGCAACCAAAAGTATCATTAGAAGGGAAATGATGAAATTTAAAAGCAAGCTAGCGATAATGTCGAAGTGGACAGTAAAAGCTTTTTCAAGTTTGTAAAAATTAAAAGAGAAATGAGGGTGGATATAGGAGCATGGCAAAATGAGGCAGGAGAAATAATAATGGGGAACAAGGAGATGGCAGATGAACTAAATGAGTATTTTGCATCAGTCTTCACTGTGGAAGACACTAGCAGTTTGCCTGATGTTGCCGTGTGTGAAGGAAGAGAAGCGGGTTCAGTTACTATTACAAGGGAGAATATTGAAAGGCCGAAAAGTACATAAGTCACCCGGACCAGAGAAACTGCACCAGGGTTCTGACAGAGGTAGCATTGCAGATTGTTGCAGCAGTAGAAATGATCCTTTGAAAATCATTGGACACTGGCATGGTGCCAGAGGACGGGAAAATTATAAATGTCACTCTGCTGTTTAAGAAAGGTGGAAGGCAGCAGAAAGGAAATTATAGACAAATTAGCCTGACCTCAATGGTTGGGAAGATGTAAGAATCAATTGTTAAGGATGAGGTGACCCAGGACAAGATAGGACAAAGTCAGTATGGTTACATGAGGGAAATTCCTGCCTGACGAACCTATTAGAATCCTTTGAGAGGATTACAAGTAGGATAGATAAAGGGGATGTAGTGGAGGTTGAATATTTGATCTTTAGAGTCTTGGGAAGGTGCAAGGTATAAGCCATGGGGTTTACTATCCTCAGGACTTTGATGGATCCAGTGAACTTGGGCAGCAACTTTCTAGATTCCACCCAGAGACACAAATCATGAGTGGACAGCCAGACCTGTTTTCCAGGGTATAAAGTGGGTCCCTCTCTTCTCCTTTAGTTTGCCTTGGTCGCTGACCTCTAGATAGAGGCCAGAAAAGTTAACCCTTGCCCTAATCCATTTCACCTTGCAACATTGGATGAAATCTTCAGCCACAGGGACCCCAACCTTTGCCTCCTTGTGCAGAAAGAGAGGCAGAGGAGAACCACACTGTCCCTTGAACGGTGACATCCCATACGGTGGATGGTGTAAGGTGTTGTGTTCCGAGGCCAGGCATCTTAGGGTACGTTCTAAATCTTGTTTGGTTCACTCCATCTGACCTTGGGATTACGGGTGAAACCCAGAGGAAAAGCTTACTGTTGCCTCTATCAGTTTACAGAACGGTCTCCAGAAATGTGATGTTTATTGTGGACCACAATCTGAGACAACGTCCACTGGGACTCTGTAGATCCTGAAGACCAAGACCAGGACAATTTCAGCCGTCCCCACTGCAGATGGTTGCTTCTTCAAGGCAATGAACTTGCAGGCTTTCGAAAACTTATCGACAATTACTGTGATGACTGACTTCCCCTTGGATGTCGTGAGACCTGTGGACATGTCTCCATCATCTTTCCAGAACATGCTGTGGCTGGAGAAGCCCTTGAGTTCGGGTACCAGGCTCCATGTTCTGGTTGAACTCTTCACATGCCTGCAACACACGCCGGTGATAATAAACCTGATTCTAATTCTAATTCTGATTCTGGATGTCGAACCAACCGATGAATCAATGGGATTGGAGTAGTGACTGCTTCTGTCACAGTCCTCCTGATATTGGATGGTCTTAGCAGTCCTGACAGTTGCAGCCTGGGACGTTCAATCATGCCCACAGAAACTCGTCTCTGTTCTGCTGTCTAAGGAATCTCCTATCATCACTGCATTCCTCTTCACCTCTCCGCTTTTCTGAGCCCCATCACCAGACTCAGTGCGAGGGACCCAATCACTCTGGCTCCCCACTGGCAGGTCAACCCCTCAATAGTATCTGAAGTTTAATACTTATTATTGAGGGGAACAGTCACAGGAGTTCTCTGCAGAAGCTCTCCTTTTCCCCTCCTTCTCCTGACAGTCACCCAGTTACCTGTCTCCTGCAACTTTAGGGTAATGACGTCCCTGTAGCTCCTGTCTATCACCTCCTCATTCTCCCGTATGAGTCGAAGGTCATCGAGCTGCAGCTCCGGTTCCTTAATACATTCTCTCAGTTGCTGCAACTCGGTGCACCTGGTGCAGATGTGTTCACCTGGGAGACTGGAGATCTCCCAAACTTCCCACATCCCACACAGAGTACAAAACCCTGTCCCTGGAGCCATTCTCACTAAACTACTGTGCCCTAGTAGATGAGGAATGAAGAAATGAGAACAGAAAGAGAAACCTTATGATCTTATGGAAGGTGGAGGAGGAAATAATCAGAAGAAATTCATGAGATATAATCTCTCACACACAGAGCCTTGCTCACTAATCTTAATCTACCCCAGTTTTCTGAAATAGCTCTTAACCCTCAGAACTCCTCCATTAAGTCCATAAGATATTGGAGCAGAATTAGGCCATTTGGCCCATTGAGTCTTTTCCGTCATTTCATCATGGCTGATCCATTTTCCCTCTCAGCCCCAATCTCCTGTTTGCTCCCCATATCCCTTCATACCCTGATTAATCAATAATCTATCAACTTCTGCCTTGAATATGCCTAGACTTGGCCTCCACAACAGCCTGTGGCAGTGAAATCATCTTCATCTCTATTCTAAAAGGAGATCCCTCTATTCTGAGGTTGTGTCTTCTAGTCTTAAGTTCTCCCAGCATGGGAAACATCCTCTCCACATCCTCTCTTATCAAGGCTTTTCAACATTCGATTGGTTTCAATAAGGTCACCCCTCATTCTTCTGAATTCCAGTGAGCACATGAAATGCTCACCATATGACAAGCTTTTCAATCCCAGAATCATTTTTATGAATCTCCTTTGACCTCCCCCCAAAGTCAGCAGACTTTTTTCTTGAATAAGGGGCCCAAAATTGCTCACAGAGTGCTTTACCAGTGTTTCACCAGTGGCCTTACCAGTGCTTCTCTAAAGCTTCAAAATTACATCCTTGCTTTTATTTTGTAGTCCTCTTGAAATGAATGCTGACATCACATTTACCTTCCTCACCACAGACTCAATCTGCAAATTAACCATTAGTGAATCCTGCACAATGATTCTCAAGTTCATTTGCACCTCAGATTTTTGAATTTTCTGTCCATTTAGAAAATTCTCCTACTTTTTATTTCATCTACCAATGTGCATGACCATACAATTCCGAACAATGTATTCCATCTGCCACTTCATTGCCCATTCTACCAATCTGGCTTAGGCACTCTGTAGCCTCTCTACTTCCTAAAACTACCTGCCCCTCCACCCATCTTGTATCATCTGCAAACATTGCAACAGAGCCATCAATGCTACTATTGAAGACTTTGACATTTTATGTTAAAGGGAGCAGTCCCACCACTAGACATCGGTAGCTAAACAGAAAAGGCTCCCTTTATTCCCATTCTTTGCCTCGTGCCAATCAGCCACTTTATCCATGTTAGTGTCTTTCCTGAAATACCATGATCTCTTAACTTGTTAAGCAGCCTCATGTGCGACACCTTGTCAAAGGCCTTCTGAAAATCCAAGTACACAATATCCACCAATTCTTCTTTGTCTATTCTTCTTGATATTTTTTCAAAGAATTCTAACATATTTCTAAGGCAAAGTTTTCCTTGAGAAAACCATGCTGACTGCAGCCTATTTTATCATGTGCCTCCAAGTATCCAGAAGCCACAACCTTAGCAATCGACTCCAACACCTGGGCCTGTCGGAAAGCGGCCTGGTCGAGGGAAGTGCCTGGTGTGAAAAGTGCCATTCTTTGGCTCGAGAGTCTTCGGCGAGGAGGCTGAGGGAGGAGACTACGCCAGGCACAATTGCAGAGGGTGAAGACATGACTGCTAAGCTGATTCAGTGTGCTACGTGCATGATGTGGGGGGTCAGGGACACTGATGGTGCCCTCGGCTGCTACAGCTGTGGAAAGTGTGTCCAGATTCAGCTTCTGAAGGAGCATGTTGCAGCACTGAAGAAAGAACTGGATGACCTCAGGTTTATCCACGAAAATGAGAGTTTTCTGGACAGGACCTACAGTGAGGTCGTTACACCGAGGATACCGGAAGAGAGAAAGGGGGTGACAATGAGGAAGGAAAGGATGCTTAAAGTACAGGAGACCCCAGGGGATGTACCTCTCGTAAACAGGTTAACCCTCTTGGAAGCTGTCAGGACAGAAGATACTGCCAGTCTGAGAGGCAGACAAGTCTGTGAGCCAAAAATTGGTGCAGAAACAGAGCCGAGGAGTCAGACATCAGGAAGAGCCGTGGTAGTAGGGGACTCCATAGTAAGAGGTACAGAAAGGGGTTTCTGTGGCAACAGGCGAGATTTAAGGATGGTGTGTTGCCTCCCTGGTGCTAGGATCCAGGACATCACGGACAGATTGCAGGGAATCCTCAAGGGTGAAGGTGAACAGCTGGAAATGGTAGTGCATGTCGGCACAAATGACATCGGGAAGAAGAGGAAGGACATTCTGCAGTGGGACTTCAAAGAACTTGGAAGAAGGCTGAAAAGCAGGACTTCCAGGGAGGTTATCTCTGGTTTGCTTCCAGTTCCTCATGCTGGAGAGGGAAGGAACAGGGAGATAATGGATCTGAATGTATGGCTGAGGAACTGGTGCAGGAAGCAAGGATTTACATTCTTGGACTACTGGGATCTGTTTTGGGGCAGTGATGAATTGTACAAAAGGGACGGGTTGCACCTTAATAGATGGGGGACCAGTATTCTGGCAGACAGTTTTGCCACTGCAACACGGATGTGTTTAAACTAAGTAGTGGGGGGGGGAGGGGATGAACTGGAAATATAAGGATGGAGTTAAAGGGAAAGTGAAAATAACAAAAGTTAAAAAGGACAGCAGAATCAATAGAGTAGAAAGCTCAAGAAGAGATCATACAGTATGGCCAAGTGAAATAGGAATTGATATGAAAGGAGAGGGGAGTAACGAATTAAAAGTATTATATATGAATTCACGAAGTATAAGGAATAAAGTAGATGAGCTTGAGACTCAGTTGGAAATTGGCAAGTACTGAGAATTGTGAGAATTGTGGGAATAACTGAGACATGGCTTCAAGCGGACAGGGCCAGGGAGATGAATATTCAAGGATATACATCTTATTGAAAGGATAGACTGACTGGCAGAGGGGGTGGGGTGGCTCTGTTGGTGAGGAATGATATTCAGTCCCTTGCGAGGGGGGACATAGAATCTGGGGGTGTAGAGTCAGTATGGATAGAACTGAGAAATTCTAAGGGTAGAAAGACCCTAATGGGAGTTATCTACAGGCCCCCAAACGGCAGTCTGGATGTAGGGTGTAAGTTGAATGAAGAGTTAAAATTGGCATGTTGCAAAGATAATGATACAGTTGTCATGGGAGATTTCAACATGCAGGTAGACTGGAAGAATCAGAATGGTACTGGACCCCAAGAAAGGGAGTTTGTGGAGTGCCTCCGAGATGGATTCTTAGAACAGCTTGTACTGCAGCCTATCAGGGAGAAGGCAATTCTAGATTTAGTGTTGTGCAATGAACTAGATTTGATCAGGGACCTCGAGGTAAAGGAACCATTAGGAGGTAGTGACCATAATATGTTATGTTTTAACCTACAATTTGAGAAGGAGAAGGGAAAATCGGATGTGTCAGTATTACAGTTTAACAAAGGGAACTATGGAGCTATGAGGGAGGAGCTGGCCAAAGTTCAATGGAACAATACCCTAGCAGGGAAGACAGTGGAACAACAATGGCAGGTATTTCTGGGAATAATGCAGAAGGTGCAGGATCGGTTCATTCCAAAGAGGAAGAAAGATCCTAAGGGGAGTAAGGGACGGCCGTGGCTGACGAGGGAAGTAAAGGGCAGTATAAAAATAAAAGAGAAGAAGTATAACATAGCAAAGATGAGCAGGAAACCGGAGGACTGGGAAGCTTTTAAAGAGAAACAGAAGATAACAAAAAAGGCAATACGCCAAGAAAAAATGAGGTACAAAGGTAAACGAGCCAAGAATATAAAGGAGGATAGTAAAAGCTTCTTTAGGTATGTGAATAGCAAAAAAATAGTTAAGACCAAAATTGGGCCATTGAAGAAAGAAACGGGTGAATTTATTATGGGGAACAAGGAAATGGCAGACGAGTTGAACAGATACTTTGGATCTGTCTTCACTAGGGAAGACACAAACTATCTACCAGATGTAATAGTGGCCAAAGGAACTAGGGTAAAGGATGAACTGAAGGAAATTTATATTAGGCAAGAAATGGTGTTGGACAGACTGTTGAGTCTGAAGGTTGATAAGTCCCTGGGAGCTGGTGGTCTGCATCCCAGGGTACTTAAAGAGGTGGCTCTAGAAATCGTGGACGCATTGGTAATCATTTTCCAATGTTCGATAGATTCAGGAACAGTTCCTGCTGATTGGAGGGTGGCTAATGTTGTCCCACTTTTCAAGGAAGGAGGCAGAGAGAAAACAGGGAATTATAGACCCGTTAGCCTGATGTCAGTGGTGGGAAAGATGCTGGAGTCAATTATAAAAGAGGAAATTACGACACATTTGGATAGCAGTAGAAGGATCAGTCCGAGTCAGCATGGATTTAGGAAGGGAAAATCATGCTTGACTAATCCTCTGGAGTTTTTTGAGGATGTAACTATGAAAATAGACAAGGGAGAGCCAGTGGATGTAGTGTACCTGGACTTCCAAAAAGCTTTTGATAAAGTCCCACATAGGAGATTAGTGGGCAAAATTAGGGCACATGGTATTGGGGGCAAAGTACTGACATGGATTGAAAATTGGCTGGCTGACAGGAAACAAAGAGTAGCGATTAACGGGTCCCTTTCGGAATGGCAGGCTGTGACCAGTGGGGTACCACAAGGTTCGGTACTGGGACCGCAGCTGTTTACAATATACATTAATGATTTAGATGAAGGGATTAAAAGTAACATTAGCAAATTTGCCGATGACACAAAGCTGGGTGGCAGTGTGAAATGTCAGGAGGATGTTATGAGAATGCAGGGTGACTTGGACAGGTTGGGTGAGTGGGCAAATGTATGGCAGATGCAGTTTAATGTGGATAAATGTGAGGTTATCCACTTTGATGGCAAGAATAGGAAGGCAGATTACTATCTAAATGGAGTCAAGTTAGGAAAAGGGGAAGTACAACGAGATCTAGGTGTTCTTGTACATCAGTCAATGAAAGCAAGCATGCAGGTACAGCAGGCAGTGAAGAAAGGTAATGGCATGCTGGCCTTTATAACAAGAGGAATTGAGTATAGGAGTAAAGAGGTCCTTCTGCAGCTGTACAGGGCCCTGCTGAGACCCCACCTGGAGTATTGTGTGCAGTTTTGGTCTCCAAATTTGAGGAAGGACATTCTTGCTATTGAGGGAGTGCAGCGTAGGTTCACAAGGTTAATTCCTGGAATGCCGGGTTTGGCATATGTTGAAAGATTGGAGCGACTGGGCTTGTATACACTGGAATTTAGAAGGATGAGAGAGGATCTGATTGAAACATACAAGATTATTAAGGGATTGGACACACTGGAGGCAGGAAGCATGTTCCCGCTGATGGGTGAGTCCAGAACTAGAGGCCACAGTTTAAGAATAAGGGGTAGGCCATTTAGAACAGAGATGCGGAAAAACTTTTTCACCCAGAGAGTGGTGGATATGTGGAATGCTCTACCCCAGAAGGCAGTGGAGGCCAAGTCTCTGCATGCATTCAAGAGAGAGTTAGATAGAGCTCTTATAGATAGCGGGGTCAAGGGATATGGGGAGAGGGCAGGAACAGGGTACTGATTGTGTATGATCAGCCATGATCACAGTGAATGGCAGTGCTGGCTAGAAGGGCCGAATGGCCTACTCCGGCACCTACTGTCTATTGTCTAACACCTTCCCAACCCCTGAGGTCAGAATAACTGCCCTACAATTTCATTTCTTCTGCCTCTCTCTTTCTTGAGAGGTGGAGTGACATTTGGAATTTTCCAGTCTTCCAGAACCATTCCAGAATCTAGTGATTCATGAAAGATCATTACTAATGCCTCCACAGTCTCTTCAGCCTAGTAATGGGAGCACCACCCACTCCTGCCACCTGGCACTCTCGAAGTTCCACCATACTGCACGTGCCTTCCACAATGAAGACTGATGCAAAATACTTGTTCAGCTTGTCCATCATCTCCTTGTCCCCCATTACTACCTCTCCAGCATCATTTTCCAATGGGTCTGACATCCATTCTCACCTCTCTTTTACACTTTATGTATCTGAAGAAACTTTTGGTATCCTCTTTAATATTATTGGCTCCTAAATTCTGTATCCGATGTTTTGTCTCTTTATTTTGGTTAATTGCCTTCTGGTGTTTTTAAAATCTTCCCAGTCTAATTTCTCACCAATTTTTGCTCTGTTATATTAACTTCCTACCATAGATACTGGGTTTACTCATCTATAGTTCCCAGTATTTTATTTTTATTTGTAACCCTTCTTGAATTGCTGAACTGAACTGAATCCCTGCTCCTTGTGCAAGAGGACAGGAACATTTTTAATTGGGGAAGGGCAAATTATGAGGCTATAAGGCTAGAACTTGCGGGTGTGAATTGGGATGATGTTTTTGCAGGGAAATGTACGATGGACATATGGTCGATGTTTAAGGATCTCTTGTAGGATGTTAGGGATAAATTTGTCCCGGTGAGGAAGATAAAGAATGGTAGGGTGAAGGAGCCATGGGTGACAAGTGAAGTGGAAAATCTAGTCAGGTGGAAGAGGGCAGCATACATGAGGTTTAGGAAGCAAGGATCAGATGGATCTATTGAGGAATAGAGGGTAGCAAGAAAGGAGCTTAAGAAGGGGCTGAGAAGAGCAAGAAGAGGGCATGAGAAGGCCTTGGTAAGTAGGGTAAAGGAAAACCCCAAGGCATTCTTCAATTATGTGAAGAGCGGGACTGAAGGAAGGACTGATTAGAGATAAAGGTGGGAAGATGTGCCTGGAGGCTGTGGAAGTGAGTGAGGTCCTCAATGAATACTTCTCTTCAGTATTCACCACTGAGAGAGAACTTGATGATGGTGAGGACAATATGAGTGAGGTTGATGTTCTGGAGCATGTTGATATTAAGGGAGAGGAGATATTGGAGTTGTTAAAATACATTAGGATGGATAATTCACCGGGGCCTGACAGAATATTCCCCAGGATGCTCCACGAGGCAAGGGAAGAGATTGCTGAACCTCTGTCTAGGATCTTTATGTCCTCGTTGTCCACGGGAATGGTACCCGAGAATTGGAGGGAGGCAAATGTTGTCCCCTTGTTCAAAAAAGGTAGTAGGGATAGTCCAGGTAATTATAGACCAGTGAGCCTTACGTCTGTGGTGGGAAAGCTGTTGGAAAAGATTCTTAGAGTTAGGATCTATGGCGATTTAGAGAATCATGGTCTGATCATGGACAGTCAGCATGTCTTTGTGAAGGGCAGATTTGAGGAGGTGACCAGGCATATTCATGAGGGTAGTGCAGTGGATGTGATCTACATGGATTTTAGTAAGGCATTTGACAAGGTTCCACATAGTAGGCTTATTCAGAAAGTCAGAAGGAATGGGATCCAGGGAAGTTTGGCCAGGTGGATTCAGAATTGGCTTGCCTGCAGAAAGCAGAGGGTCGTAGTGGAGGGAGTACATTCAGATTGGAGGGTTGTGACTAGTGGTGTCCCACAGGGATCTGTTCAGGGACCTCTACTTTTTGTGATTTTTATTAACGACCTGGATGTGGGGGTAGAAGGGTGGGTTGGAAAGTTTGCAGATGACACAAAGGTTGGTGGTATTGTAGATAGTGTGGAGGATTGTCGAAGATTGCAGAGAGACATTGATAGGATGCAGAAGTGGGCTGAGAAGTGGCAGATGGAGTTCAACCCAGAGAAGTGTGAGGTGGTACACTTTGGAAGGACAAACTCCAAGGCAGAGTACAAAGTAAATGGCAGGATACTTGGTAGTGTTGAGGAGCAGAGGGATCTGGGGGTACATGTCCAGAGATCTCTGAAAGTTGCCTCACAGGTAGATAGGGTAGTTAAGAAAGCTTATGGGGTGTTAGCTTTCATAAGTCAAGGGATAGAGTTTAAGAAACGCGATATAATGATGCAGCTCTATAAAACTCTATTTAGGCCACACTTGGAGTACTGTGTCCAGTTCTGGTCACCTCAGTATAAGAAGAATGTGGAAGCATTGGAAAGGGTACAGAGGAAATTTACCAGGATGCTGCCTGGTTTAGAGGGTATGGATGATGATCAGAGATTAAGGGAGCTAGGGCTTTACTCTTTGGAGAGAAGGAGGATGAGAGGAGACATGATAGAGGTGTACAAGATATTAAGAGGAATAGACAGAGTGGACAGCCAGTGCCTCTTCCCCAGGGCACCACTGCTCAGTACAAAAGGACATGGCTTTAAGGTAAGGGGAGGGAAGTTCAAGGGGGATATTAGAGGAAGGTTTTTCACTCAGACTGGTTGGCATTGAATGCACTGCCTGGATCAGTGGTGGAGACAGATACAATAGTGAAGTTTAAGAAACTACCAGACAGGTATATGAAGGAATTTAAGTTGGGGGGTTATATGGGAGGCAGGGTTTGAGGGTTGACACAACATTGTGGGCCAAAGGGCCTGTAATGAGCTGTACTATGCTATGTTCTATGTTTTAGCAAAGTACTAATCTATGATATGTTCAATTTTTAACCTCACCAGCACATGGCACTGGGAATAATCCGGAGATTACCACTGTTGGGGTCTTATATTTTTACATCTTTTCTTTCTCCCTATATTCACTATACAGCAGTACATCCCATTTTTCTGCCTACTGGTATTTAAACCAATGTGTGGAACCACTTCTGTCTGCTCACCCTCCTCACTGAGAATGTTCTGCAATCACTGAGACATCCTCATCTGAATTATACTCGATTTGAAATTCCTCAGCCCACCTACCCAGCTGATCAAGATCCCACTGTAATTGTTGCTAACATTCTTAACTCCCTGCAATACCATCCATTTTAGTGTCACCTGTCATTTAATACTCGGGAATATGGGATTGATTCCCGTCAATGAGAGGATTCCTTCATCCAGGTAACAGCAGTCATTTGGATAAAACTGTGGAATGAGTCTGAAAGGTCCGTCTCTGTGGGAATGCCCCCAAATGCAGTATTGTGCAAAAATATAACTGGATCAGATTTTGGAGAGCCACACATTCACAAAGTCAGGGAGATTCCCAGTGCCTAGAACACAGGGTGCAGAGCAGGAAGTGAGGAACATGGTCCAGATTTGGATATTAGTCTGGCATCCAGGCCTTGGCAAGTCTCTCCCTTTTACACTGTGACCTCTCTCTCCTTGCCCTTCCTGCTTCTCTCTCTCTCCTTCCATCTTCCCTCAGCTCATTTCAAACTTTCCAAACCTCCAATCTGCTGCCTCATTTCTCCCTCCCACCCCACAGTGCACAGGGTCAGATGCTGGCTCTGACAAGCTGCCTGCACTTTGTACAAACAGACTGTCAGTGTCATTAGCTGAGAGAGAGAGAGAGAGAGAGAGAGAGAGAGAGAGAGAGGCGCAGAGACACAAACAGGAAGCAGAAGGCAAAGCCGTTACTGTGAGCAGTGAAGAGTATAAAATATACTGGAGGACTGGCAGCACGAAATCAGAGAGGGAAAGAAGGAGGGGCAGGGCAGTGTCGGGAGTCAACATTTCTGGGGGGGAGCTGAGCCCAGTGACAAGGTAAGGACCTCAGTTGTTGCACATTCTGGCTTTCTAGTTGGCTGAAGCGTGAGACTGGGAGGGAGGCTGGTTGCTGAGCAAAACATATGGAATCAAGAAGCTGAGTTTGTGATGTAGATACCCGAGTTCAGATCACATCATGGCAGCGGGGATGTTTAAAGTCAGTTTATTAAACATGTAACTGTGACTTAATTCTTAATTATTTTTTAATTAAATTTGGATCTGGTCTGAAGTCGTCTCCTTTTCCTGCAATAATGTTCCCAGTATCAGATTCAGTGCCATGCACCCTCATGACCTGCTCTGCACTCCAGGTTCTGGGCACAGGGAAACTCCTACAATCTGTGATTTTAGACGCAGTTTCTAAAATCTTCTCCATATATATTTTCCCATATGACTGAACATGGTGCATTCCTGAGATGTGGGGTTTGGAATCTGATTCTCGGATTCTTCCAAATAACTGATTTTAAATTGTTTCTCATACATGGGAATCACAACATTCCTGAAGATCAATCGTGTATTCCCAAGCTCTGTCGTATTCCCTCATGAACAAAGTTGAGAATTAACCACAATTTTTGGTCCTGTGGAGGGAGAAATACAAAGAGATCTAGGAGTCCTTGTTCATCAGTCACTGAAGGTGAATGAGCAAGTGCAGCAGGCAGTGAAGAAGGCTAATGGAATGTTGGCCTTTATTACAAAGTGAATTGAGTACAAGAGCAAGGAAATCCTCTTACATTTGTACAGGGCCCTGGAGAGACCACACCTGGAGTATTGTGTACAGTTTTGGTCTCCAGGGTTAAGGAAGGACATCCTGGCTATAGAGGAAGTGCAGCGTAGTGTTACGTACCCGTGACACGTGACAGTGGTACCCTTGTCACGTGACTGGGGTTGAAGTTATACTGGACATGAGGTAATGGTCTTGTGATGGTGGAGTGATGTCATTTTCCCGCCAGTAGAGGTCATGTGACAGGTTTTTTTTTACAGGTTATAAAAGGAAGACCCACCCTGTCAGGTGGGGCAGTTCGTGGCGGGATTTGCCAAGCTGACTTCATGTCCCTGCGTGATTTAATGTGATGACGCAGTTTAGTTGAAAAATGAAGTTTTATATAATGCCTAAAGTTTAAAAGGTCATCGCCAACAGTTTCTTTGCTGTGGAGAGTGAAGATAAAAGTTTGTAATAAAGGCCAACATTCCATTAGCCTTCTTCACTGCCTGCTGCACTTGCTCATTCACCTTCAGTGACTGATGAACAAGGACTCCTAGATCTCTTTGTATTTCTCCCTTAGCTAACTTCACACCGTTCAGATAATAATCTGCCTTCCTGTTCTTACTCCCAAAGTGGATAACCTCACACTTATTCACATTAAACATCATCTGCCAAGTATCTGCCCACTCACCCAGCCTATCCAAGTCACCCTGAATTCTCCTAATATCCTCATCACGTCACACTGCCACCCAGCTTAGTATCATCAGCAAACTTGCTGATGTTATTCTCAATGCCTTCATCTAAATCATTGACGTAAATCGTAAACAGCTGTGGTCCCAATACCGAGCCCTGTGGCACCCCACTAGTCACCACCTGCCATACCGAGAAACACCCATTCACTGCTACCCTTTGCTTTCTATCTGCCAACCAGTTTTCTATCCATGTCAATGTCTTCCCCCCAATGCCATGAGCTTTGATTTTTCCCACCAATCTCCTATGTGGGACCTTATCAAATGCCTTCTGAAAATCGAGGTACACTACATCCACTGGATCTCGCTTGTCCAACTTCCTGGTTACATCCTCGAAAAACTCCAATAGATTAGTCAAGCATGATTTACCCTTGGTAACTCATGCTGGCTCGGCCCAATCCTATCACTGCTATCTAGATATGCCACTATTTCATCTTTAATAATGGACTCTAGCATCTTCCCCACTACTGATGTTAGGCTGACAGGTCGATAGTTCTGTGTTTTCTCCCTCCCTCCTTTCTTAAAAAGTGGGATAACAATAGCTATTCTCCAATCCTCAGGAACTGATCCTGAATCTAAGGAACATTGGAAAATGATTACCAATGCATCCGCAATTTCCAGGGCCACCTCCTTTAGTACCCTAGGATGCAGACCATCTGGACCTGGGAATTTGTCAGCCTTCAGTCCCATCAGTCTACTCATCACCGTTTCCTTCCTAATGTCAATCTGTTTCATTTCCTCTGTTACCCTATGTCCTTGGCCCATCCATACATCTGGGAGATTGCTTGTGTCTTCCCTAGTGAAGACAGATCTAAAGTACTTATTAAATTCTTCTGCCATTTCTCTGTTTCCCATAACAATTTCAGCCAATACATTCTTCAAGGGCCCAACATTG
This sequence comes from Hemitrygon akajei, assembly GCF_048418815.1. Taxonomy (NCBI): domain Eukaryota; kingdom Metazoa; phylum Chordata; class Chondrichthyes; order Myliobatiformes; family Dasyatidae; genus Hemitrygon; species Hemitrygon akajei. Next base: position 23,669,751 of record NC_133148.1, on the reverse strand, counting down.
TTCTTAACTATCTTCTTTCTCTTCACATACCTAAAAAAGCTTTTGCTATCCTCCTCTATATTCCTGGCTAGCTTGCGTTCGTACCTCATTTTTTCTCCCCGTATTGCCTTTTTAGTTAAGTTCTGTTGTTCCTTAAAAATTTCCCAATCATCTGTCCTCCCACTCACCTTAGCTCTGTCATACTTTTTTTTAATGCTATGCAATCTCTGACTTCCTTTGTCAACCACTGTGGCCCCTTTCCCCCCTTTGAATCCTTCCTTCTCCGGGTGATGAACTGATTTTGCACCTTGTGCATTATTCCCAAGTATACCTGCCATTGCTGTTTCACTGTCTTTTCTGCTAGGATATCCGTCCAGTTAACATTGGCCAGCTCCTCCCTCATGGCTCCATAGTCTCCCCTGTCCAACTGCAACACTGACACCTCCGAGCTGCCCTTATCTTTCTCAAATTGCAGATAAAAACTTATCATATTATGATCACTACCTCCTAATGGCTCCTTTACTTCAAGATCGCTTATCAAATCCTGTTCATTACATAACACTAAATCCAGAATAGCCTTGTCCCTGGTCGGCTCTCGTACAAGCTGTTCCAAGAATGCATCCCGTAGGCACTCTACAAACTCCCTATCCTGGGGTCCAGCACCAACCTGATTCTCCCAGTTCACCTGCATGTTGAAATCTCCCATAACTACTGTGACATTACCTTTGCCACATACCAATGTTAACTCCCGATTCAACTTGCACCCAATATCCATGCTACTGTTTGGTGGCCTATAGACAACACCCATTAGTGTCCTTTTGCCCTTATTGTTCCTCAATTCTATCCACACAGACTCCACTTCTCTTGATCCTATGTCCCCCCTTGCAAAGGACTGAATCTCATTCCTCACCAACAGGGCCACCCCACCCCTTCTGCCCACATTTCTGTCCCTACAATAGCACGTATACCCTTGTACATTCATTTCCCAGGTCTGATCTCCCTGCAGCCATGTCTCCGTTATCCCAACAACATCATAGTTACCCATTCGCACCTGAGCTTCAAGCTCATCCGCCTTATTTCTGACACTTTGTGCATTCAGATATAGAATTTTTAGCCCATTTCTCCTCTCTCTGTTTGAAACTCTGCCTATTGTGCTTAACCCAGCTCCCTGAACTCCCATCGGGCTATACGCCCCTAGAATTTTGTTGTCCTTCCTAAATTTACTTATTCTTTCTGCACATTTAACTCCATGTTCCGTCAGACCATCCCTCTGTACGTGTCCTCCTTATCACTTGTTCTGCCTCACCTTTCTCTACTACACACTTAATATTCCGGAACCGCGTAATCCCCACCTGTCCTTTATTCTTCCTCTCGCTATCCTCTTGCACATTCTGGATCCCCGCCCCCTGCAAATTTAGTTTAAACCCCCCCAAGAAACACTAGCAAACTTCCCTGCAAGAATGTTAGTACCGCTCCAGTTCAGGTGTAAATCGTCCCTTCGGAACAGATCCCACCTTCCCTGGAACAAAGCCCAATTATCTAAAAACCTGAAGCCCTCCCTCCTGCACCATCCTCTCAGCCACGTATTAATCTGTATAATCCTTCTGTTCCTTGCCTCACTCGCACGTGGCACAGGTAGCAATCCTGAGATTGTTACCCTGGAGGTCCTGCTCTTCAGCTTCGCACCTAACTCCCTGAACTTCCTACGCAGGACCCCCTCACTCATCCTACCCACATCATTGGTCCCTACATGGACCACAACATCTGGATTCTTGCCCTCCCTCTCGAGAATAACCTGCACCCGATCTGAGATGTCTCGGACCCCGGCACCAGGGAAGCAACATACCATCCGAGACTCCCGATCTTCCCCACAAAATCTCCTATCCGCCCCCCTGACTATAGAATCCCCTATCACTACCGCTCTCTGCTCTTCCTTCTTCCCCTTCCTAGTCGAGGGTCCAACCTCAGTGCCAGAGACAGGAGCACTGCAGCTTGTTCCTGGTAGGTCATCCCCACCAACAGTATCCAAAATGGTATACTTATTTTTGATGGGAATGGCCACAGGGGTGCTCTTCTCTCTCTGTCTGCTCCCCCTGCCTCTCTTGACTGTCACCCATTTGCCTACCTCCTGTCTCTTTGGTGTGACTACCTCCCAATAACTCTTATCTATCTCTGCCTCTGCCTCCCGAATGATCCGTAGTTCATCCAGCTCCTGCTCCAATTCCCTAACTCGGTCTGATAGGAGCTGCAGCTGGATGCACCTTTTGCAGGTGTGGTCATCAGGGACAACTGTGTTGACCCTGACCTCCCACATACTGCATACAGAGCACACCATTGCTCTAACTGTCTCCCCCATTACCTGATTCCAGATTAGTCAGAATAAATGAAAAAAGAACCTACTGACCTTACCTTTTTACCTCAGCAAGCACATACTCAGGCTCACTGATTTCCCCTCACCGAAGTCCCCTTGCGCCAAAGCCCAGCACTCTGCTCCCGCGCACTCCACTGCAGGTTCCTGAAAGTGGGCCTCTTTTTAAAGCCCGCGCTCGCTGCTGACGTCACCCGCGCCTGTGCATTTTTACCTTCCTCCTCAGGTACTCTCCAGGTCGGTCTGAGGGTCTCGGCCCACCTACAACAGCTGATCCTCCGATCTCCAGTCGTCTGTCGACCTCGAGCACTCCTTACTCCCTATTGTTCTGTATCTGTTGTATTTTCCTGCACTGGCATATTTTTTCAAATACTCTCTCTTGCTGACATCACATTCAAACATTTACATGGTCGATATTCAGTTCAGAGTCACCTGATCTTGTACCAACACCTCCACACACTCTGACGGGGGATGGTGCAGGATGCGCAAAGTTTCCTTCAGCTAAACACCGAGCAGGCCAAAAGCTTTGGTCACAACAGTGAGTTCTGTTGATGCTGTTAAGTTGCTTTTCAGTGATGTGAGAACAGAGATTCAGGCTGACTTGGCTGTTCACTGTAGTACAGAGGGACAGAGGTGCTGGCTTTCAGCTGAGACATTGAAGGGAGATTGTACCCCACATTTTTATGGGACATGGAGGGTGGAGAATTAGGATAATGTGTTGGAATATGGATCGAGACACTCATTATGAAACATTCCATCAATATCTGGCTCTGGGATGTGCATCAGGGTTCTGAGAAACTCTTTCAATGAGCCTCTGAGTTTCCCTGAACTGTGCAGCACCCCAGTGTTCCCACTGTGGGAAATCCATTAAGAAAGAGAGCAGTACATGTGGAACTACACTCATATCACAAGCAGGAAATATCTTTGATATTTTTTTCCCGGGATGCATTACCCACTTGTTGTACTTGAAGAGAGATGAAGTCACTGCAGTGATGAGGGAACTAAGATGGGCTGAATGGCTTCCCTCAGTTTTATCAACTCCAGTCACTTCATTTTCTCCTTTTCTTTATTTTTAATGAATACAATTTCAAATCATGACATAAACTCCAGCGGAAAACTGAAAGAAAAGCTACAGGCAATGATTTCCACAACATCTGATACACAAAATTTGACAGAACATCCTCCAACACACTCCCCCTTCCTATGTCAACCTCTCGCTCCATAACAATAATTACCACTTCCTCAACCCCATCTTCTCCATCGCTAACCACACTCCCATTCCCCAGCTCCTCATTCCCAAGCTTTAACCCTGCCTTCCTCTCCCTCCTGTATACCCCCTCCAGTGTCACATGTCCTGCCATTTTCCAAATGTATCATCCACTGCTGTCCCTCCGCACACCTAACCGGCTCTGTGCCCCCATTTCTCATCTGGCATCCCCGGTGCATTTAGAGGTTTATATTCTAAAATGAGCAGTTGCAGTGCAGTAGCCTCGGATTGCCGAGTGAGTGAGATGGAGACTCCATTTCCAAACATAGGGATCTCTTGATTGAATGTGAGGCGAGCATCTGCTGGTCACTGCTGAACCTGAAATATAGACAGGAGAGTAGATATTGTGTGTGACAAGGTGCCGCACAGACCTTAACCTGTGAGGACAGATGAACTGAATAACATCTAATTCAAGGAGATGAAACCCTATGAAGAGGTGTCTGCCAGTATTCTAGAACATCAACTGAAAACAAGAATCTGAACACCAGTTCGGAACTTTAGGATGATCCACAGTTGGGCTCATGTTTTAGTTCCTGAGTAAAACCATAAAATAAGAGATAGGAGCAGAATTAGGCCATTTGGCCCATCTAGTCTGCTCCAGCATTTCATCATAACTGTTCCAATTTCCTTCTCAGCCTCAATCACCTGCCTTTCCCCAGTATCACTTCATGTCCTGACTAATCAAGAATATTTGTTCCTTAAATATGCCCAATGACTTGGGCACCACAGTTCCCTGTGGCAACAAATTACACAGATTCACCACTCTGACCAAAGAAATTCCTCCTCATCTCTGTTCTAAATGAGTGACCCTCTAGTCTGAGGCTGTGTCCTCTGGTCCTAGACTCTCCTACGAGAGGAAACATTCTCTTCACATCCACTCCATTGAGGAATTTCAATTTGATAGGTTTCAATGAGATACCCCCCTCATTCTTGTGAATTCCAGTGAATACAGACCTGAGCCATCAAACACTTCTCATATGATAAACCTTTCAATCCTGGAATTGTTTTGTTAAACTTCTTTGAACCCTCATCAATGTCAGTACATCCTTTCTTAGATAAGGTGCCCAAAACTGTTCACCATACTACAATTGAGACCTCACCAGTGCCTTATAAATACTCAACATTACATCCTTGCTTTCATATTTCAGTTCTTTTGGAATGAACTCAAACATTGCATTTGCCTTCCTCACCACAGACTCAATTTGCAAATTAACCTGAATGGAATCCTGTACAAGGACTCCCAAGGCCCTTCGCACCTCAAGTTTTTGAATTTTCTGTCCTTTTAGAAAGTAGTCTACATCTTTATTTCTTCTCCCAAAGTGTATGACTTTTCACTTCCCAACACCTCATCATATCTGCCACTCCTTTGCCCATTCTCCAAATCTGTCTATGTAGTTCTGTAGCCTCTCTGCTTTCTCAACTCTATCTGCCCTTCTACCTCTCTAAGTATCATCCACAAACTTGGTCATAAAAGCCATCAACTTTGTTGTTGTCACTTCGGCAACACATATACTAAAATTGGAACAACACAGAGAAAATTAACATAGCATCAATTTTGTAATCCAAAACATTGATATTTTACATGAAAAGATGTGATCCCAACACAACAGCTGACTTGTGTTCATTGCACAAAGCCCAATCCAGAATAGCTAATCACCGAGTGGGTTTATTCACCAACCACTCATGGGCATCCTACAAATTCTTTCCCTTAGGATGCGGCACCAAAATAATTTACTGCAGCACGGTTCATTTGGCCCGCACTGTTGTGCTGAACCAGCTATAAAACAAATCAAAAACACCCAAACACCAATCCCTGTCACCTATGCCATGTCCATATGCCCCCTTCTTCCCTACATCCACTTGCCTATCCAAACATCTCTCATGTATTTGCCTCTACCACTACACCAAGCAACACATTCCAGCCATCCTCCATACTCTGAGTCATTCCCTCTGGTAATACATATTTCAGCCCTGGGAAAGAGATACTGTCTATCCGCTCTATCTTTGTATCTCATAATCTTGCAAACTTCTATCAGATCCCCCCCACCTCAACCTCCAACGCTCCAGAGAAAACAATGCAAGTTTATGTGGCCTCTCTTGATTGCACGTTCCCTCGAACCCAGGCAGCATTCTGGCAAACCTCTTCAATACCCTCTCCAAAGCCTCAACATCCTTCCAATAGTGGGGCAACCAGAACTGTATGCAACACTTCAATGCGGTCTAACCTGAGTTTTGTAAAAGTAGCAACATAACCTCTTGACTTTTGAACTAAATGTCTCGAATATTAAAAGCAAGCATTCCTTAAACCTTGTTAACCTCTTACTGACCTGTGTAGCCACTTTCAAGGAGTATGAACTTGGACCCCAACATTTCTCTGCTCAACAACACTGTAAAAGTCCTTGCTCTTAAAACTGTACTGTCTCTTTGCATATGCCCTCCCGAGGGGTATCACCTCACATTTATCTGGATTAGACTCCATCTGCCATTTCTCAGTCCATACCTGCAGCTGATCAATGTTGTGCTGTATTCTTTGCCAGTCTTCTGCGCTGTCAACAACTCCACCATTCTTGGTACCATTCACAAATTCGTAAACTCACCCATCCGCATTTTCATGCAGATCATTTATATACATTACAAACAGCAGAAGTCCCAGCAAAGATACCAATAGAACTCCACTAGTTACAGATCACCAGCTTGAACAAGTCCCCTCAAGTATTACCTTCTGTCTTCTATGCGCAAGCCAGTTCTGAATTCAAACAGCTAGTTTGCCATGGATCCCATGTGTCTTAATCTTCTGGATTAGCCTCCCATGGCAGACTTTGTCAAATGCCATATAAAATTCATGTAGACGACAATCACTGCCCTACTCTCATAAATCTGACTTGTCACTTTGTCAAAAAACTCAATCAATTTGTAAGGCACGACCTGCCACGCATAAAGCCATGCTGGCTCTCCCTAATTAAGCCATGGGTTTCCAAATATTCAGATATCCTAGCCTTATGATTTTTATTGGGCAATTTCCCTTCAATTGAAGTGAGATTTACTGGTCCATAGGTTCCCAGAATTCTCCCTTGTTCCCTTCTTAAATAGAGGTTCAACATAAGCCACTCGCCAGTGCTCTGGGACCTCACCTGTGGTGAGAGAGGACACAAAGATCCTGGTCAAGGACCCAGCAAGTTCACCTCTTGCCTCCTTCAGTAACTGGGAGTAAATCCCATCTGGCCCTGAGGACTTATCCATCTTAATCCTGATCAGGAGGCCCAACACTTCCTTCTCCTTGACCTCTAAGTGCCCTAATGTATTTATATACTCAGCACTGATCTCCTGGTCCTCCATTTCCTTTTCCTTGGTAAATACTGAACCAAAGTACACATTTGGCACCTCACTCATATTCTTTGCTTCCAAGCAAATGTTCCTCCCCACTCCTTATCTTTGAGTGGCCCCACCCTCTCCTGAGTTATGTCTTCCTCTTGGTGTCTGTATAAAACGACTTGAGATTTACCTTAATCCTACTTTCCAAGGGCTTTTCATGGCCCCTTCAGGCTTTCCCCATTCCCTTTTGTTCCTTCCTGGTTTCTTTATACTTCTCATGTGCTTCATTTCATCTGAACTTCTGAAGCTTTACACACTTTTTCTTTTTCTTCTTGACTAAATTCATCACCTCTCTGGATATCCAAGGTTCTCTTATATTTCCATCCCCATCCTTCCCTCTGACAGGTACACACCTTTCCCATACTCTGTGTAGTTGCTCTTTAAACACCCTCCACTCCCTAAGAAGGGAGGAAGGCAAAAGAAAGGAAATTATAGGCCAGTTAGCCAAAACTCAGTGATTGGGAAACTGTTTAAGTCTCTTATTAAGGATGAGGTTATGGTGTATTTGGAGACTAATGATAACATAAGTCAAAGTCAGCGTAGTTTCTGCAATGGAAAATCTTGCCTGATAAATCTGTTAGAGTTCTTCGAGGAAATAACATGCAGGGTGGACAAAGGAGGGGCGGTGACTTATTTAATTGGATTTTGAAAAGTCATTTGATAAGGAGCAACACATGAGGCTGCTTTACAAGATAAAATTGAATGGCATTACAGGAAAGATATTGGCATAGATGGAGGAATGGCTGACAGATAGGAGGCAGCAAGTGGGAATAAAACGGGCCTTCTTTGGTTGATTGCCATTGACTAGTGATGTTCCTCAGGGGTCAGTATTGAGACCATTACTTTTCACATTGTTTGGTTATGATTTAGATAATGGAATTAATGGCTTTGTGGCAAAGTTTGCAGATGATACGAAGATAGGTGGAGGGGTAGGTAGTGCTGAGGAAGCAATGCAATTGCAGTATGACAGATAAATTGGAAGAATGGGCAACAAGTGGCAGATGGATTACAGTCTTGGGAAACCCATGATAATACATTTTGGTAAAAGAAACAATAGTGCGGACTGTTATCTAAATGGGGAGAAGGTTCAAACAACAGAGGTGCAAAGGGATTTAGGAGTCCTCATGTAACACTCCCTGAAGGTTAATTCACAGGTTGAGTCTGTGGTAAAGAATGCAAATGCAATATTAACATTTATTTTAAGGAGAATATAATATAAAAGCAAGGAGGTAAGGCTGAGGCTTTATAAGACATGGATTAGGCCTCACTTGGAGTATTGTCAACAGTTTGGGCCCCTTATCTCAGAAAGGGTGTGTTTTCATTGGAGAGAGTCACGAGGATGACTCCAAAAATGAAGGGATTAACATATGAGGAGTGTTTGGCAGCTTTGGGCCTGTACTCACTGGAATTTAGAAGAATACGGGCAGATCTCATTGAAACCTACTGAATGTTGAAAGGATGAGATAGGGTGGATGTGGAGAGGATGTTTCCTATGGTGGGAGTATGGAGAACAAGAGGGCACAGACTCAAAATTGAGGGGTGATGTTTTAGAACAGAGGTAAGGAGGAATTTTTTTAGCCTGAGAGTAATGAATCTGTGGAATGCTCTGCCACAGCCTGCAGTGGAGGCTAATTCCATGGGTATATTTAAAGCAGAAGTTCATAGTTTTCTGATCAGTCAGGCCATCTAAGGATATGGTGAGAAGGCAGGTGTGTGGGGTTGAGTGGAGTCCGGGATCAGACATGATGGAATGGCAGGGCAGCTTTGATGGGCTGAATGGCCTAATACTGCTCCTGTCTCATGGTCTTATGTCTGATGTGGACTTGCCAGAGAATGTGTTCTCAAATAACACCACTTAGTTCCTCCCTAATGCCCTATGTCGATTTAAAACTCTTCCACAAGGACCATACCTATCCTGTCCATAGCTATCCTGAAAGTTAACGAGTTGTGGTCGTGATTCCCGAATTGTTTACCCACTGGAAGGTCAGTCACCTGGCCAGGCTCATTCCCCAAAACCAGGTACAGTATGGCCCCTCCTTTCACTGGACCATGCACATATTGATTTAAGAAACCTACTTAACAAATTCTAAACATCTGAACCCCTTACACTCAGAAGCTCCCAGTTTATATTAGGGAAGCTGAAATCCCCCATCACACCAACCCTATTATTATTACACTTCTCCTTGATCTGATAACATATCTGCTCCTCAATGTCCCAGTGGCTATCAGGAGGTCCATAGTACAATCCCATCAGTGGGATTGCACCCTGCCTATTCCCGAGTTTCACCCAAATGGACTCAGTTTCTGACCCCTCCATTATGTCTCCTGTCAATGCAGCTGTGATATTGTCCCTGATCAGGAGTGCAACTCCTCCCCCCACCCTCTTACCTACTCCTCTATCTTTTCTAAAACTCCAAAAACCTGGCACATTAATCATTCATTATTGCCACTCTCTCAACCAAGTTTCAGTAATGGCTACAACATTGTAGTTCCATGTACTGATCCATGCTCTCATTTCATCACCCTTACCCACAATACTCCCAGCATTAAAATATACACACTTCCAACTATCTGACCAATTCTACTTGTTATTTAAATTTTGCCTTTCAATACTATCCCTGACATCTAACTTCTGGTCAGATCCATTCCCTACTGACCTGGGACTCTGGTTCTCAGCCCCCGAAAAACTAGTTGAAACTCTCCCAAGTAGCATCAACAAAGCCAGGATATTGGTTCCCCTCCAGTTCAATCAACCAGCAGATTGAAATTCATGATGACTCTCTTAACATTGCACTTTTGACATGCATTTTCTGTCCTCCATTGTAATTTGTAGACCACATCTTTGCTATACTGTTTGCAGGTCTGTATATAACTCCCATCAAGGTCTTTCACCCTTGCAGATTCATAGTTCTATTCAGAACGATTCTACACCTTCCGATCCTATGTCACCTCTTTCTAATGATTTAATTTAATTTTTTACCAAAACAGCCACACCACGACTTCTGCCTACCTCCCTGTCCTTTCGATACAATGTGCATCCTTGGGCATTAAGCTCACAGCTATAATCTTCTTTCAGTCATGATTCAGCGATGCCCAGAAAGTCATACATGCCAATATGTAGCTGGGCTTCAAGTTCATCAAGCTTATTACATACCCTGTGTGCATTCAAATATAACAGCTTCAGTCCTGTATTCATCACATCTTCAAATGTTGTCCCCTTTCAGATTGAAACTCATCCTGTTAACTAAAATTCTACCCAGTCGTCAGCTTCTTCTTGCTAGCAGTCTCACTACACACTGCCTCTGTTTGTAAACCAATGATTTTATCCTCAATCCTATCACTCCATTTCACTTCCCTCTGCCAGATTTGTTTAAACTCTTCTGAACAGCTCTAGCAAACCAGTCTGCAAGATATTTCTCCCCTGTGGATTCAGATGTAACCCGTCCCTTTTGTACAGCTCATAACTTTTGTTTATCAAAGCCCAGAGGCTTGGAGTAAAGAGGAATGTTGTAAGGTCCCAGGGGTTGTGAAAGGCCTCAGACTGCATTGTCTGTTGATTGTGCTGTCTTTGCAATTGCAATGTCAGAGAATACAATGTTTGATAAGGAAGGTGAAAGTTTGTGTTTCAAGGGATATCTCTTTAGTCAATTAGTTACCTTGACAACGGTGACGAATGTGCTGTAGAGGAAACTGATGATGAACAGAATGGCAAAGGCAGCAACTGTAGGCACATTGTCATCTCCATCCACGTGTCCCTGTTCTTCCTTCCCCTCCTCTCCTGTCAAGTCTGTGCAGGTTTCTGAAAGAATTGAGAAAGTGAGATGGTTAGTTTCTTGTCGATGGTTCTGGAAGTTCAACATGGCAATAAAGTTGAGTAAACTTGATGACTTGTTTCTTCATAGTATGTCATTTGTAACCTGGGAGCCCCTGGACAGAACAAAATGAACTAGTTTCTCCGAATCAACTGTGTTCTCTCCACTAAAATTATTAACCAGATCTTCACTTAGCATTCATTAACCATCATCCCAACTTGTAATTTCCACTGGGGAGTGCATGTATGTTCAGCAGTCCCTCCAAGACAGTTTGTCCAAAGACCTGGAGTTGGCTCTGCCTATTCATTTCATCGATTATCATCTCTGATAATAAAAAGATGCTGACAGATCTGCCAGCCTTGTGTGAGTGGCAAAAGTTGGTCATGTGTGTTTCTGCCCAATATCTAAACCATGAATAAATCTAGTGAATAGTGTCAGCACTGAACACATTGCTGCAGGTCCCAGGGCATCACTGGCTACATATTGTCCCTTCTTTCTCTAACTCTCCACTTTCTGAATGAGTTCACCAAATGCCTTCACAAAGTTGATAAAATACCTTTCCCTGTCAATTAACCTTTGAAACTGTGGAACCCTCCAGAATGTTCTATCATTTGCACAGTGGAAACAATACACATAGACATACACACAATAATAATACACATATACCTATATCTACTTGAATGTCTAACTGCTTATACAATGAAGGACAGAACCAAACAGGCAACACTTTCCACCCCTCATGTTTAAGTCACACATTGTATCCCAAAATGTACCGGCACGGAACACTGGTAGCTGAATGCTTTCCACACATTCTTTATTGAACTTTGATTACACAAACACAGGCTAACGTTTAACTTGTCCAGTAGTCTATACAAGTTTCCAACAGGATCAGACCAAAATAAAGAGGTTTTAACAAGAACTGCAGGATCTCAGAAATGTTGGTAATTTATTTTGATGTATTTAATCGTGGAATCTATATATTTCCATTTTGCACTAATGTGAAAGGACTTGCAGGTAGTCTTGCTTGTTTCAGTGACGTGAACCACACTGTTGTAGGATCAACCATCAATTGAAGGTTGACAACTGGAGTTGTCGGCCACTCTGTCCATGGGAATCTCTGCTGCAGAGAACCCAGTGACCCAACTTTTGTTCATCTCATCTGGTGGGGAAGGGTAACCTTAGAGGGTTCCTATTGGGAATGGACCTTTATTTTCCATATGATGTTTACCTGGAATATTCTGCTCTTACATCATCAGGTCAATGTTTACACCACTAGTGATCTCTCTGCATCTAAAATGTAAAGGCTTTTTACTTTTGGAAATGAAAGGGAAATTGTGGAAAGTATTCAGCAGGTTAGAGAACATTTATGGACAGAGAAAGGGATAACATTGAGATAACATCACAAGTGTACCCTGTACCATTGCTTCAGCACTAGTTCTGTTCCTGGCTGAATACTGTGCATCTCTTTGGTTTACTGGTAACACTATCATTTTAATAGCATTAATTTGACCAATTAATGATAATGTCATAGGGAAGTATTTGTTGCGTGTATTCAATTAACGGAAGAAAGTTATATTTAAACAACACACACAAAATGCTGGTGGAACACAGCAGGCTAGGCAGCATCTATAAGGAGAAGCACTGTTGAAGTTTCGGGGGGAGACCCCTCGTCAGGACTAACTGAAAGGAAAGATAGTAAGAGATTTGAAAGTAGTAGGGGGAGGGGGAAATGTGAAATGATAGGAGAAGACCTGAGGGGGTGGGATGAAGCTAAGAGCTGGAAAGGTGATTGGCAAAAGTAACAAAGAGCTGGAGAAGGGAAAGGATCATGGGACGGGAGGCCTCTGGAGAAAGAGAGGGGGAGGGGGGAGCACCAGAGGGAGATGGAGAACAGGCAGAGTGATGGGCAGAGAGAAAGAGAAAAAAACAACAATTAAATATTGTCAGGGATGGGGTAAGAAGGGGAGGAGGGGCATTAACGGAAGTTAGAGAAGTCAATGTTCATATTTCTTCGTGAAGCTTTTTACTTTTGGAAATGAAAGAGAAATTGTGGAAAGTGTTCAGTGGGTCAGAAAACACTTGTGATCAGAGAAAGGGATAACATTGAGATAGCATCACAAGTGTACTGTGTACCATTGCTTCAGCACTAGTTCTGTGCCTGGCTGAGTACTGTGCATCTTTCTGGTTTACTGGAACTCAACAACTGTCTGGTGTCCAGTTACATTCCACAATGCCTGCTCCAGTGAAACTCAGTTCCCCCAGTTCTGCTGACAGATAGACTTGCTTCATGTCTCTGAGACGCTGGTGTGCAAACATTGATCCTGCAGTCATTATTTCATCATTCCCTCACTGACAAGGCCGGCATTCCTTGCTCTGCTCCAGCCGGCCGATCACAGAACAGTGAAGAGTTTGGTGTGGGACTGATGGATATGAGTAAACAGGGTAGGAAGGCCAACGTCCTTCACCAAAGAACATCAGAGAAATAGTTTGTAATCTCAAACTAGAATCCAGCACAGTCACCTCTGGTTGTGTGTTCACGCCGTTGTCCTGAGGCTTGGGAACAGACTTTAGGTCAATGATCCTGGTACTAGTACTGAGGGAGTGCTGCACTCTCACACATCTGTCTGAGATGCGACACATGAGATATTTCCGCGGGACCCATTCAGACCATAGCAGGGACTGCAGGACAGTTGCCCAGCTACGTGACATTTAGCTGCTGGAATGCCAATAAAATGCGCTAACAGAGCTGTGAATTGCAATGAGAGATGCAGTTTCTCATCAAAGACGACATTTCCTGAAATCTTCTTGTCTCGGTGCATGTGAGAGTCTGTAGATCCATTTGTGACATTGATCTGAATCAATGAGCTGCCTCATATCTGTTCGGACTGAGCCTGGGATTCCTCCAGATAGAAAATTCTGATGCTGACTTTCAAATCTCCCATGAAAAATCTCTCTTTTTATCTCTGTAACTTACCTGCCCCAGTCAATGATCTCGCTTTGTTCCATTTGTCCTGTTCACTTCATCTATTTCCATTTCTACACTTTAAACCTCCCTGCCATTCTATTTACTGTGGAGTCTGCTTTTCATTTGCTGGACACTCATAGACATGGCCTTGCGTCCCATCATCCACATCATTAGTAACATCAGTGAATAGTTGCAGAGCCGACAAAGATCATTGCAGGACACTGGTCATGATTAAATCCTGCTGGCTTCAGTCCCCTGTCACATGACACAGTGACAATGGAGTTGTTGATGAATGATTGTAAACAATTTCAGTCCATTAGTCTGCAGCAGATCCTGGCATGGTGTGGGGGCAGCCACCTCAGGCCAACATCGGACAGTCACTGGAAGAGCTGAGCACCGTGATCAGTAAACACGAAATAGCACCCCTGGATTTGAACCCAGGACATCTTGAGGAAGTCTTTGAACAACGACCACTAACATATCTCCTGTGGAAACAGAGGAGCCAACACTTTACCACTGTTATACCACCATCAACATGGTTACTGTGCTGTTACAAGTCCGGCAACAATGAATATAGAATTGAGTCAGGTTTTATAAACAAACATAAATATTTATTAAACTCTGCTCAACAAAAATGAAAAGTAACCAAACCACTAAATTAACCGGAAATTAACTGCTATATGGCAACTCTGGAAAAGTTCTTAAGGTAGTAATTTCAAACACAGTCTTAAAGGGGTAAATTCTAAAGTCCAAGTGATTTATACAGTCAGAAAGGAGAGACTTTACTGCAACAATTTCTCTGAAGAAAATGACAAATCTGTTGATCACAGTCGAGATATGCATTGTCCAAAGGATTCACGACAAAGGAAATAAAAACGGCTTAAAGGAACTGATCTTTCTCTTGGCTAATAACACTGCACAAACCTTCCTGCTCTTACAGGCAGGGGTTATCTCAGATGCAGGTCACTATTTTCTGAACAAAGATTTAATAATGTCGATCCTGTATTAAACCGCCGAACGACACCAACTTTAATTTGTGTTCCCGTACTTCGGTAAAGTCTTCACTCTCCAATACTTAGACTTTAGGATTAAATCAAAGACACATCAAGCAAGACTGGCAGCAGTTGGTGAAACTGCCAGCACAATGATTCTGTACCTTACAATAGGAAGTAAAACTCCACTTTAAAACAAAACTGCATCATGAGACAAATACGCAGCATAACGGAGTAACTGCCAAATTAAACAAAGACTCAACTCAACTGCGTTACAACAAGGGTTTCCTGTTATATACCTGTTGAGAACATGTCATCATGTCACCTCAGACTGGCGGGAAAATTACATCACCCCACCATCACAAGACCATTACATCATGCTCACAGGATTCTCAATTACATCATGGTCATAAGACAGTCACAAGATACCCATGGGGTATGTAACAGTGTCAGCCCATGGCCACACTTTGATAAGGCCAATCATCTGGCTGTACATCACCTCCCGACATATAGGCAGAGACTAAAGACCGCAGTGCTGGTAGTGAGGACCAAGAATATTTTGTCAAGGAAGGCAGAAGTGCAGGACCACCTACAGGACTTTGAGTTGGTGAACTTGATAATATTCAGAGGCATATCTTCAAATCTGAATGAATATGTCAGAGGTGTCACCAGCTTCATCAAGACTGTGTGGATGAGTGTGTGCCTTCAAGAACATACTGGACATCCCCAAAGCAAAAGTTGTGGATGGACCAGGAGGTTTGTAGTCTGCTAAGGGCTTGATCTATGGCAGTCTAGGCTGGTGATCCTGTATTAGACAAGATGCCCAGGTACGACCTGTGGAAGGCAATTTTCAGAGTAAATAAACACACCTTGGTGAAGATGGTGCCAGAGTGCGATGCTCCCTCAGTCAACGTCTTCCAGATAGCTCACAAAAATATATTCTTTTGGTCCTTTACGTCTGTTTTTCTCCTTAAATATGTTTCTGGGACTGTTAGAGTTAGAGACTGATTTTGACAGGAGTTCGTTTCAGTGATCCAGCACTTTGCTGACTGTGAGAGGATTCTGAGCAAGTACTCAGACAGCCTCGATGTGATGAAACGTAAGGAGGTGGCGCGAGCCAGTGATTGACTCCATTTCGCCATTTAAAGCATCCATTAAGCGAGTGGGAGTTTCGGCACCGACTGCCTGTCTTTTGATCACTGCTAGAGATGGATTCTGTGAGCAGCCTGTTGCTGTGTGGCTTGCTGTGACAGACAGGTCGGCCTCTCTGCCTCGTGTGGTGCCCCTCTCTGCTCTTTCAATGAATGTCAGTGATATCGGAGATGGTATTGTGGTTCTGTGTTTATGGATTGCACTGTTGTGTTTATGGACTGTGAACATTTTCAGACTTATCATTTTATATTCTGTGTTTTTTAATCACCTGTTCCTTTTCAGTTTTGTTGTATGAGGGAAGGGTGTTTGGGGGTCAGTGTTCTGTTAGTTTTAGTGTGGGGGAGGGTTTATTTTTTGGGGTCAACGTTCCTGTTCCATTTTATGTAGGGAGGTAGTGGATGGCACTGGGGGGGGAGATTCATGATCGGGATAGCGTGGATTTGATGTTTCTCTCTGAAAGACTTTCATATTCTTTCTTGTTTTCATGGCTATCAAGGATGGGCCTGTACAGTCACTCCAGGATAGACATATCAAACTGCACTAACTGACTGAAAGGAACCATCATCATCCTATGGGATGGATAGTCAGAGAGAGAGAGAGAGATCTGGAGAACACAAATTTTAAGTTGTATGTGGATACAGGCTTTGATAATAAATGAACTTTTGAACAATTCCAATTGAACTAAGAGAAGGAATCAGATCCCCTTCAGCTCTGGCATACTTTTCAGGCCATTATTTCCTACAATGTGAAAGCCAACAACATGAATGGCAGTGATGTTTCATTCCCAGATGAGCTCAATGCCATTTATGCACACTTTGAAAGGGAGAATAAAACTACATGTGGGTAAATCCCTGCAGTTTCTGGTGACCCTGTCATCTCTGTGTCAGACACCAACGTCAAAACAGCTTACAAGAGGGTGAACCCTCACGAGGCATCAGGCCCTGATGGTGTACCTGGTCGGAAATTGAAAACCTGTGCCAGCTAACTGTTGGGAGTGTTCAAGGACATCTTCAATATCTCACTGCTGCAGTCAGAGGTTCCACCTGGTTCAAAACAGTGAGAATCATAGCAGTGCCCAGGAAGAGCAGGGTAGCTGTCTCAATGACTATCACCCAGTTGCACCTACATCCACTGTGATGAAATGCTTTGAGAGGCTGGTCACGGCCAGAATTAACTCCTGCCTAAGCAAGGACCTGGACCGACTGCAATTTGCCTATTGCTGAAATAGTTCTACAGCAGATGGAATCTCACTGGCTCTCCACTGGGTCTTGGATCACCTGGACAATAGCAATACCTGTTGTACATCAAGATGTTGTTTACTGATTACAGCTCAGTGTTCAACACAATCATACCCTCAGTTATAATCAACAAACTCCAAAACCTGGGCCTCTGGACCTCCCTCCACAACTGGATCCCTTGACATCCTCACTGGGAGACCACAGTCAGTGTGGATCTGAAAGAGCATCTCCTCCTCACTGACAATCAACACTGGAGCACCTCAAGGATGTGTGCTTAATCCACTGTTCTACTCTCTCTGCACCCACGACTGTATGGCTAGGTACAGCTCAAGTGGTGTTTATAAACTTGCTGATGAACTGTTGTGGGCAGAATTTCAGGGTGATGAGGAGGCACACAAGAGCAGGATAGATCAGCTGGGTAAATGGTGTTGCAACAACAACCTTACATTCAACATTAGTAAGATGAAGTAATTGATTGTAAACTTCAGGAAGGGGAAGTCATGGGAACACACATCAGTCTTCATTGAAGGATCAGCAGTGGAAAGGGTGAGCAGTTTCTGGTTCCTGGGTGTCAATATTGCTAAAGATCTATCCTGGGTCCAACACACCTATTTCTTTATTTGCACAGTTCTGATCTCATCCTTTGTCTCTTCTTCCAATTCTCTCTGTCTCTGTCTCCGCTGAACTCACAAGACGAAAACAGGAGAAAGTGCAGACCACCAGATTCCATCCTCTGGGCTGAGATTTCTGGGGATTCATTCCCTCTGAGGGAAGAAATTTCTCTGCACTGCAATTTCAAATGTTCTGCCCCTTGCTTTGTAACTCTGTCCCTTGTTCATTGCTCTGTGACAGGTGAAATTCTCTCAACATCTACCCTCTCGTGCCCCTTTTACATCTGATATGTTTGAGTCCAGAAATCTGGATTCTTCTCAACTGCACTCAATGCAGACGCAGACTGTCTGGTCTTGGTCATTGTCTGACAGTCATTGAGTCTCAGAAAGGTACAGCACAGAAACAGGCCCTTTGGCCCATCTGGTCTGTGCTGAGCCATTTAAACTGCCAAGTCCCATTGACGCACCCAGACCATTGCCCTCCATACCCCTCCCATCCATGTAACCACCAAAACTTCTCTTAAACATTGAAATCGAGCTTGCAAGCACCACTTGCTCAGGCAGTTTATTCCACTCTCCCACAAATCTCTGAGTGAAGAAGTTTCCCCTCATGTTCCTGTTAAACATTTCACCTTTAACCCATGATCTCTAGTTGTAGTCCCACCCAACCTCAGTGGAAAAAGCCTGTTTGCATTTACTCTATCTATACCCCTGATAATTTTGTATGTCACCATTAAATCTCCCCTTAATCTCACATGTTCCAGGGAAAACAGTCCTAACCTATGTAATCTTTCCTGATAACAGTTTCTCCAGTCCTGGTAGCATCCTTTTAAACTTTCTCTGTACTCTTTCAAGCTTATTTACATCTTTCCTGCAGGTAAGAGACCAAAATTGAACAGGTAAATATTTTTACTCCTCATGTATGTGAAGGATGTAAGTAATATAGTCAATTCAATTCACTTCAAATTAGGCCTCATGAATGTCTTATACAACTTTAACATAACATCCCATCTCCTGTACTCAGTAATTTGATTTATGAAGGCCAATGTGGCAAAATATTTCTTTATGATCCTATCTACTTGTGCCTCCATTTTCAATAAATTATGGACCTGTATTCTCACATCCCTTTGTTCTACTGCACTCCTCAGTGTCCTATTGTTCACTGTGTAAGACCTACCCTGGTTGGTCCTACCAAACTGCAACACCTCACACTTGTCTGCATTAAATTCCATCAGCCATTTTTCTGACTATTTTACCAACTGATCCAGATTCCACTACAAGCTCTGATAGTCTTTCTTGCTATCCACAACACCCACAATTTTGGAGTCCATTGCAAACTTGCTGATCCAGTTAACCATGTCATCATTCAGATTATTGATACAGATGACAATGGACTCAACACCGATTCATGCGAAACTCTACTCGTCACAGGCCTCCAGTCAGACGGGCAACTATCTTCTGGCTTCTCCCACAAAGTCAATGTCCAATCCAATTTGCTGCCTCATCTTGAATGCCATGCGATTGAACCTTCCTGACCACCCTCCCATTTGGGACCTTGTCAAATGCCTTGCTAAGGCCCATGTAGATAACATCCACTGCCTTTCCTTCATCAACTTTCCTAGTAACTTCCTTCATAGAATTGGTTAGACATGTCTACACACACAAAGCCATACTGTCTATTCTCAATCACTCCATGTCTATCCAAATACACATATATTCGGTCCCTTAGAATACCTTCCAATAGCCTTCCCACTACAGGTGTCAAGCTCTCTGGCCCATAATTTCATGGTTTATTTTTACAGCCTTTTTTAAACTATGAAACATCAGCTATCCTGTTATTCTCCAGTATCTCGCCTGGTGCTAAGGATGCCTTAAATATCTCTGCTAGCACCATCCCCCAACAATCCTTAATTTGCTTAAAGACAGTAAACACCTCCTACTCCGTAATCTGTAAAGGGTCCATGTCCTCGATTCTGCTTTGCCTCATTTCCACAGATGCTCTATCCATCTCCCAAATAAATAAAGAAACAAAAAAATCCATTGATGATCTCCCCATCACTTTTGGCACCACACATAGATTACCATTCTGATCTCTTAGAGAACCAATATTGTCCCTTGCAATCATTGTGCTCTTAACATATCTGCAGAGTCCCTTGGGATTCCCCTTCACTTTGTCTGCTCGGGCAACCTTGTCCATTCTCTTAGCCCTTCTTATTTCTTTCTTAGGTGATTTCTTGCATTTTTTACACTCCATAAGTACCTCATTTGTCCCTACCTGCTGATACCTGCTGTGCACTTCCTTTTACTTCTTAATCAGGGCCTCAATATCTCGTGAAGACCAACATTCCCTGAACCTGTCATCCTTGCCTTTTCTTCTGACAGGCACATACTTGCAACGTGCTCTCAAAATTTCATTTTTGAAGGCTTTCCACTTACCAAGTACACCTTTGCTAGAAAACACCCTGCCCCCAGTTCATGCTTGCCAGATCCTTTCTGATACCATCAGAATTGGCCTTTCTCCAGTTTAGAATCTGAACCTTGGAACTAGACCTATATTTTTGCGTAATTATTTTGAAACCAATGGCATTATGGTCAGTAGATGCAAAGTGTTCCTGTACACAATCTTCTGTCACCTGCCCTGTCTCATTGCTGAATAAGAAATCAAGTATTGCACAAACTCTGTTGGGATTTCTATGTACCGATTAAGGAAACTTTCCTGAATACATTTGATAAACTGCATCCCTTTTACAGTATGAGAGTCCAAGTCAAAATGTGGAAAGTTGAAATCACCAACTATCACAACCTTATGTTTCTTGCAGTAGTCTGTGATCTCCCAACAGTTTGTAGCTCTAAATCCTGCAGGGTCATCTATATTATAGCCCCATTAACATGGCCATAGCTTTCCTATTCCTCATTTCCACCCGTAAAGCCTCACAAGAGTTCTCCAGTCTCTCCTGACTGAACACTGCCGTGACATTTTCATTGATGTGTAATGCCACAACTCCCACTCTGTTGGGACTAAAACAACAAAACCCCAGAATATTGAGCTGCCAGTCCTGCCTCTCCTGCAACCGAGTCTCACTAATGGCTAAATATCATAATTCCATGTGTTGACCTCTGCCCTGAGCTCATCTGCCTTTCCAACAATACTTGCTTGAAATATAGGCAGCTCAGAACATTATTCAAACCACACTCATCTTTTTGATTCTTGACTTTCTCTAATGTCTCAACATCTGTCTCCACAACTACTCCACGATCTGTTCTGACACTCTAGTTCCCATCCCATGCAACTCTACTTTAACTGGCATCCACCCACCCCACTCCCACCCCCACCATGCAGCACAAGCAAACCTTCGCACTAGGATATTAGTTCCCCTCCAGTACAGATGCAAACTGTCTGCACTGACAGACAGATGTTTAACTGCGCCATTGCTACAGAACAGTTCCCACCAATGATACGGTTCATTCACACAGGCACCAGATGAGGAGCAGCAATGTTAGTGGGGACAAGGAGCCCTCAAATAGTGATCCAACATCTTCGACACTGATATGACATTTTGTCAGTGGTTTCAACTCTCAACTCTTCATCAGATGGCTGTAGGTTCTAATTTCTCAGACTATTAGTTGACAGCTGATCATTGGGACACCCACTGCAGGAAGCGTTTAGACACCAGAGATACAAAGATATTATTTCTCCCTGAGTGTGCACTGCATGTTGAAAGTTCCATATTTCCCGTCTCTGAAAATCACAATCAAAACATTTTCATGTCATATTTATTGAACATAGATCAGTACATTGACAGATACAAAGATTTAATACATTGTGCCGTCCCACACAGGGTTGAAATCCATTCAAACGTGGCAGAAGAAGGTCTGAGAATGTACACACAAACTCAGAGATTTGTGCTGAATCATGTTTGTCGTTTAGTTTAATTTCATTAATTATTTTAAAAGGTCCAGATTTTAAACATGTTTTAGTCAGCTAAATAATCCTCTCTGATAATTAATAATCATAAAGCTAACAAAACTAGGGTTTCATGGATTGAATCACACAGTGTTACACACAAGATTTAAAACTATCAGTCAGAACAAGTGAGACATTGACCAGGGTGGGTTTGCTGTGAGATTTATTGATGCTTCGGAACAGGTTGGTTGTGAGCGACTCATGACCCACCACACAGGAGAAAGTGGTGCCGCTCTTCCACTCCTCAGGAGTAACCTTCAGCTGACTGGTCATTGTGTTCCAGCCTCTTCTGGGGTCCTTGGTCACCGGCTGGTTCACAAACCCTGTCTTCAGAAGGGTGTCATTGGCCATCCAGGCCACATAGATGTCTGTGGGAGAGAACTTGGTGACCAGGCACATCAAGGTCCCAGTCTGATCGGTGTCTACCTCATCCGATGAAGGTGGGAGGAGGTAGACCTGAGGATGAATCACAACGTCAACTGGAACAGAGAGAATCTCAGTTAGAATGAATTTTCCAACAATTCCTTACTTACCCGACACATTCTGGTCTTGTAGCAACATGAACAATTTCTAAATCTGAGAGGCTTCACTTTATCTGAAATTGAAGGCTTTTCCCTTTATGCTGATCACTGGGATTTGTGGAATGGAAATCTTCAACCTCCTGCATTTTAGAGATTCCAGCGATGTTAGTCTATTCAGTTTAATCAATGGGAGTCGCTGAACACAGCAACTTGACAGAAAGTGGAACTCAGCCCCTGGACTTGCATCATCCTGTGCTGTTTGTTCCATCTCCCCTGGAGCAGGGGTGACAGTCTCAGCTGTGTACGTGTGAGAGGGAGTGAGAACCTGTGGAACTCTCTCCCACAGAAAGCACGAAGAAATATCATCTAATATATTCAAGAATGGGTTGAATATGCTTCTTTGGGTGAAAGATAGCTGGAGAAAACAGGAGCAGAGATTGAATTTGGATGATCAAAAGAATGAGGTGGAGGATAACTGCATTGCTGAGGGATTGGAGGAGGGTCCAGGGATTCAGATTTCTAAATCATTGGGACCTTTTTTGGGACAGGTATGACCTGTACAAAAAGGAAGGGTTGCTCTTGAATCTGAGGGGTACGTATAACCTGGCGGGGAGCTTTGCTACAGCTGTTGGGGAGAGTTTAAACTAAAATTGCTGGGGGGTGGGAACCAAACTGAAGAGACACAGAAAGAGGCGGTCTGCTCACAAATAGAGGAAGTTTGTAGACAGTGCGAGACGGAGGATAGGCAGGTGATAGAGAAGGGAAACACTCAGACCGATGGTTTGAGATATGTCTATTTTAATGCAAGAAGCATATGAACAAAGAGGATGAGCTTAGAGCGTGGATCAGTACTTGAAGCTATGCATTACAGAGATTTGGATGGCTCAGGGGCAGGAATGGCTACTTTGAGTGCCAGGCTATAGATGTTTCAGAAAGGCCAGGGAGGGAGGCAAAAGAGGTGGGGGTATGGCACTGCTGATCAGAGATGGTGTCATGGCTTCAAAAAAGGAGGAAGTTATGGAGAGATTGTCTACGGAGTCTCTGTGGGTGGAAGTTAGGAACAGAAATGGGTCAATAACACTACTGGGTGTTTTTTTTATAGACCATCCAATAGTAACAGGGACATCGAGGAGCAGATAGGGAGACAGATTCTGGAAAATTATAATAATAATATGGTTGCCATGGTGGGAGATTTTAATTTCCCAAATATTGATTGGCATCTTCCTAGAGCAAGGGGTTTAAATGGGGTCGAGTTTGTGAATTCAGGAAGGTTTGTTGACACAATATGTAGATAATCCTACAATTGGTGAGGCTGTACGATCTAGTATTGGGAAATTAACCTGGTCAAATATCAGATCTATCAGTGGGAGAGCATTTTCGAGATAGATCACCATTCTACCTCCATTACCATAACAATGGAGAGGAATAGGAACAGACAAGTTTGGAAAGCGTTTAATTGGAATAAGGGGAAATATGAGGCTATGAGGCAGAACTTGGAAACATAAATAGGGAAAGGATGTTCTCAGGGAAACGTACAGCAGAAATGTGGCAGATGTTCAGTGGATACTTGTGTGCAGTTCTGCATAGGTACGTTCCAATGAGACAGGAAATGGATGGTAGAGTACAGGAACCATGGTATATAAAGGCTGTTGTAAATCTCATCAAGAAGAAAAGCTTACGAAAGGTTTAAAAAGCTAGGTCATGATAGAGATTTTGAGGATTAGAAGGCTAGCAGGAAGGAGTTTATGAATAAAATTAGGAGAGCCAGAAGAGGCCATAAGAAGGCCTTGGCAGACAGGATTAAGGAAAACCCCAAGGCATTCGACAAGTATGTGAAGAGCAAAAGGATAAAATGTGAGAGAATAGGACCAATCAAGTATGACAGGTGAAATGAGTGTTTGGAACCGAAGGAGATAGCAGAAGTACTTAATGAATACTTTGCTTCAGTACTGACTATGGAAAAGGATCTTGACAATTGTGGGGATGATTTACAGTGGACTGAAAAGCTTGAGCATATAGACATTAAGAAAGAGGATGTGCTGGCGCTTTTGAAAAGCATCAAATTGGATAAGTCACCGGGACCAGACGAGATGTACCCAAGGTTACTGTGAGAGTTGAGGGAGGGGACTGATGAGCCTCTGGTGATGATCTTTGCATCATCATTGGGGACAGGGGAGGTTCCGGAGGATTGGAGGTTTGCAGATGTTGTTTACTTATTCAAGACAGGGTGTAGAGATAGCCCAGGAAATTATGGACCAGTGAGTCTTTTCTCAGTGGTTGGTAAGCTGATGGAAAAGATCCTGAGAGGCAGGATTTATGAACATTTGGAGAGGCATAACATGATTAGAAATAGTCAGCATGGCTTTGTCAAAGACAGATCATGCTTTATGAGCCTGACTGAATTTTTTGAGGATGTGACAACACACTTTGATGAGGGTAGATCAGTAGATGTAGAGGCTATGGATTTCAGCAAGACATTTGATAAGGTACCTCATGCAAGGCTTATTGAGAAAGAGTCATGGGATCTAAGGGAAATTGCTTTGTGGATCCAGAATTGACTTGCCCAGAGAAGGCAAAGAGTGGTTGTAGATTGGTCATGTTCTGCATGGAAGTCAGTGACTTGTGGTGTGCCTCAGGGATCTGTCCTGGGACCCTTACTCTTCGTGGTTTTATAAATGACCTGGATGAGGAAGTAGAGAGATGGGTTAGTAAATCTGCTGATGACACAAAGGTTGGGGGTGTTGTGGGTAGTGCAGAGAGTTGTCAGAGTTTACAGTGGGATATCGATTGGATGCAAAACTAGGCTGAAAAGTGGCAGATAGAGTTCAAACTTGGTAAGTGTGAGGTGGTTCGTTTTGGTAGGTTAAATATGATGACAGAATACATTATTAATGTTAAGACTCTTGGAAGTGTGGATTAGAGGGATCTTGGGGTCTGAGTCCATAGGACACTCAAAGCTGCTACTGTGGTTAAGAAGGCATATAGTGCATTGGCCTTCATCAATCATGTGTGGAGTTTAGAAGAAGAGAGGTAATGTTGCAGCTATATAGGACCCTAGTCAGACCTCACTTCTACTCAGTTCCGGTCACCTCACTGCAGGGAGGATGTGAAAACTACAGAAAGGGTGCAAAGCATTTACAAGGATGTTGCCTGGATTGGGGAGCATGCCTTATGAGAATAGGTTGAGTGAACTGGGCCTTTTCTCCTTGGAGCAGTGGAGGATGAGAGGTATTCTGATAGAGGTATATAAGATGATGAGAGGTATTGATTATGTGGATTGTCAGAGTTTTTTTCCCAGGGCTGAAATCAAGTCAAGTTGCTTTTTTATTGTCATTTCAACCATAAACTGCTGGTACATTACACAGTAAAAATGAAACAACGTTCCTTCAGGACCATGGTGCTACATGAAACAACACAAAACTACACTTGACTATTTGAGGCTAAAACGATAGGGCACAGTTGGAAGTAGGTACAGAGTTTTTTTACGCAGAGGGCGGTGAGTGCATGGAATGAGCTGCTGGCAACGGAGGTGGAGGCTGAAACAGTTTAAGAAACTCCTAGACAGTTGCATGTAACTTAGAAAAATAGAGGGCTATGGGGAACCCTAGGTAATTTCTATAGTAAAGACATGTTTAGCATAGCTTTGTGGGCCGAAGTACTTGTATTGTGCTGTAGGTCCGTTTCTATGATCAGCCAAAACCAGATTGAATGGTTGAGCAGATCGAGAGACCCAGTGACCTGCTCCTGTTCTCATTTTCTACAGTCTATCACCCTGCTGGATGGTGATAAATCTGTCCAATTGCTGAGATCAGACTCACACTGAATTCTGTCCACACGTACCTGTGTTCTTCCTGATGGATTTCTTCACCGGTGTTGGCAAACTCTCGTCCTTTATCACACACGAGTACTCAGCCCCACTGTTCCATTCTGCAGCAGGGACAGTCAGTCTGCTGGTGATCATGTCTTCACCTCCATTGCTGTCTGGACCCAGAGTCCACACCCCATCTTCCCTCTTCCTTCCGTCCACCTGCCAGGTTACACTGAATCCCTGTAAATCACTGTGAACCACCTCACACAGAATGGTCGCTGTCCGCTTTGTCCAGATCTCTTCGAAGGATGGTTTGCTTAAAGTGACTGAGGGGTGGGTAGCTGAACATTCATCTGGGAGAAACGTCACAATTATTATTTCACAATTCCCTAATGAACAAATTTCTCACTGACAAGACCAACATTTTCTGTTTATCTCTGGTCAATGATTTGCCAGTCCCATCAAGACAAGTTGAGACCCATCACCTTTGGTGAAGAAAGGAATTTCCCCTATTGAGCAGACAGGGTAAACACCCTGAGGGAATGTAAATGAACAAGATTGGCCCTTACATTGTTTTTGAGGTTTCATGGTCACTTAAACTGTTACCAGCCACTTATTAAAACAATACAGAAAATAACCAGTATTTCAGAGTATGTCTGTGGAACAGGAAACAGAGCAAAGTTTCACGTGAAAATATTTCAGAAAATACACTTCATATTTCAAAATGTAAGAAGCAGAAACATTTACATTTTGTCACAAATGCTGAAAGGTATCTTTTTTCTGTATTTGGTGTAACTAAAATTTGCTTCTGCTTTGTCAGAATGCTGTGTGTTCAAGCCGCCCTCCAGAGGCTTCTACACATTGTCCAGGCTAACTATTCCCACACAGGAGCAGAGGGAGAGCTGCTCTGCTGGAAATTCAGTCACAACTAAGGCACTAATCGGAGTCTGAGATAGTATTGAAAGGCAGAGGAAGGGCGCATTTTGAAGACAAGTATCAGGGATTTTCAAAATGCCTATCCAGTGAAATCAGAATCAGAATCAGAATCAGACTTTAATCACCAAGTACCTATGCACATACAAGGAATTTACTTCCGGCAGATATTGTCTCTCTGCTCATAACAATAATAATGATAAATATAAATGAAAATATAGATTATACATACAGGTAGTGCAATCCAAGTAATAGTTAGCTGACAGTTAACCGGCAGTTAACTGTTCAGCAAAGTGACCGCAGTAGGGAAAAAACTTCTCCAGTGGTCTGGATTCTCCTCAAATTATGGAAGTATTTTCTGAGATACAATTATTTATATGGTGAAACTTCTGGATTATATTGGTTGAGAGCAGAGAACAAACCGATAACTGGCCGGGTAAGATTGTAAAGACTAAGCCGTTGAGGCTGAGTCAATGGACAAACCGGTATTCAGCTCACTACTCTGTGAGGTTTCACTCACCTCAGCACTGAACTGACTCTGCAGCTGCGGCCTGCAGCCATCGGCACTCACCTCAGCACTGAGCCTGGCTCCGTGGCCGTGGCCTGCAGCCATCGGTCTCCTGGACCGGTTGCAGTGCTGAACTGGTGACGTGGCTGTGGATTTACTTCAGGGGACTCTGCAGTTCAGGTTCAGTGGATTGTTTGTTTGAAGTTTGCTATTGTTTGCACATCTTGAACTTTAGAATTATAGAGTTACACTGCATGGAAACAGACCCTTTGGTCCAACGAGTCCATTCTGACCAAGATTCCCCATCCACACTAGTCCCATTTGCTAGTGTTTGATCCATAACCTTATAAACCAAGGGTTCACAAACTGGGGTGCGCAAACCCCTTGGTTAATGGTCAGGGTCAATGGCAAAAAAAACAGTTGGGAGCCCTTCCAATCCATGTACCTGTTCTTTCTTTTTCACACACTGGATGTTTGACTCTGAATTCTATTGTGTTTCTTTGTTTTGTGACTGCCTGCAAGAAGAGAATCTCAAGGTTGTATCTGATGCACATACTTTGACAATAAATGTACTTTGTTCATTGAACTTTATCAGTTCACTCACATAACTAAACCAGGGCTGGACCGTGATTTAGTGTTGACCCTGAATTCATAGCACAATGTAAACAATTTCAATAATGGGGTGAGTCCCAGGACCCTACCTTGGATGTTCTTCACTTGCTTCTTGATACTGCTGTTGGAGGGGGGATGAATCACTGTACAGCTGAAGACTGATTCTGTCTCCCACTCCTGTAAACTCATGGTCAGGAAGTGTCTGGCACTGAAAGTCCACCCCTGCTCCAGAGCGGTCGGTGTAGCGCTGGTGTTGGAGGTGATCACGGTGCTGCCTTTCTCCCAGATGACATTTATTTGGTCCGGGAAGAATCCAGAGGCCACACACTCCAGTGTGGCCATTTGCCTTTCTTTGGTCTCTTCCTGAGGTGGAGGCAGCAGTCTGACCTTGGGACTTTTTATCTCGACTGAAATAGACAAGAAAACAAAGGAAATGTCAAACATTTTGACTCAGGTAACTAATGCTGGCCATTTAATTGCTAGTCTCTGACCGACCTTTGGTACTATTGGTCCGTGCTGTCACTGGGGAAGATGAAGGAGATTCCTGAGCAGAGCACTCGTACTCCACCCCACTGAACCACTCCTCCACACTGATCTGGAGTTCGCTGAGCACTCTGTATCGGGACCCGTCCCTCTCCGCTTGATGGGTGTGAATTCCTTTAGTTTTCTCCTTCCCGCCCACGTGCCAAGAGATGTGGATATCTTCGGGATCTGTACAGATAACCGTGCACTTCACGGTAGCAGTCTTGTCGATCCACATCTCTTCAATGTCGGGATTTTGAATAAAGACTGACAATTCTGTGGATTAGAAATACAGAATTTTAGAATCTTAATGGAAACGTTTCTCTTGGTTGTGTTAAGACAGACAGATCATCAGTACATTAGGGTTATATTTACTGCAGAGTAGAAGAAACACACCAGGTTGAACATTGTGGTACACACTGCTGCAGGTTTTAACAGAGGAAATAAAATAAAAGCAATGTGCCATTTGAATTAAATCCTGTTCCAATGACTGAGGCCGAGCATTGTTTAGTTACTGTGTAACACAGTGACGGAAAGATGCATGCAGATTTCTCAGCAGAGACACACCTCAGTATATTCTTTGCTTGGAGACTCCATGCATTGGTTAGTAACAATGAACACTGTGACTCAATGAGAATCCCTTTCTCCATCTGGGCTGAGCCTGGGATCCACTCAGTTTAATAACTTCACATCCTGATATTCCAGTCTTACTGTGACTGTGTCTCTACCCATCACGGCAATCTTCGCAATGTCAGGAAATGTTGCATTTGCCCAGTTCCAGTCACTCGTACACCTCACTCCTTCTGTTGGTGGCTGTGTTTTTAGCTGCATTGCTTGCAAACACGGAGTCTCACTCAGTAACCCTCCATGGTTGATTCCAGTCACTCCTGTTTGAAATGAGCAGTGATAGCTGGAAAGTCTCCATCAGTTGCTGGACTGATGATGTGGAGACTCGAGCTCAAATTTCAAACTGGCAGTGGGAATTTAAATTTAGTAAATAAATGCATTCTGAACTAAAAACATGCATTACTGATGTGGACTGTGGAAGGATTTGCACTGTCATAAAACCCATCCAGTTCACCGTTGTTGTTCAGGGAAGGAAATCTGTCGTCCATATCTGCTCTGGCTGACATGTGACTCCAGACCTGCAGCAGTGCAGCTGAACCTTCATCACCATCGGAAATGGCCCCACAAGTCCCTCAGTTCTTGAGCAATCAGCGAGGGACATGAAATGCTGCCCTTGCCACAGCCCTCAATACTTCTGACTGGGTTCATGACAGTTTTTTGATGTAATTTCACTAGAAAGGTTGTAATAAATTTCAATCAAATATTCAAAACACGCCAATCACTTTATTTCGCACTTTCCCCTGTGGCATTGATACTAGTGTTGAGTCCCATCATGGAATAACACATTCATACTAGTCTGGTAGATGAACATTGGCACACACTTCGAACCATCTCCACCTGGAACTGGAAGATTCACAGAACTGAGCATTAGACTGGGAATGTTCCATATTTTCCCAATACCTCTCCTATGTTTTAGGAAACTATAGGGATGAGGTCACAGAAAGCACAGTAGGCTGCTTCACCTTTCCCCGCACTATACAACATGAGGAAATAAACCAAATTTCAGGAGTTTTGGGTCATTTAAAAAAAAACCCAGGGTTCGACATTCCAGTAAGTTCACAATCTATCGAGTAGCCACTAGAAACAAAAGCAGAGTTTGGAGACTTGGGAAAATAATGATTGGGACGTCTATTTTCCTCGATGCCCCATTCTCTTAACCCGTGACATAGTGGAAACTAAAACTGTGAGAGTAAAAGGGGGATGGTTTCCACCCTGATGTTGGGTTAAAAGTAGGGGCAAGTTCAGTGTCAGAAAACCAACCACCGAACATCTTTTCTCTCCCACTAATGTTGACGTTTTGGACATGAACTCAGCCTGAGCTCAGTACAAGGCTGAGTTGTAGATGGTAAATGGGTTTCCCCACAGATACCACTCACCACTTTGATATGTCACGTTGATGCTTTTCTGGAAATTGGAAGGTGTGTGGGTCACTTCACAAGTGTACTTGTCTCCACTGGTCCACTGGTCCATCGGCACCGTCAGGTAATTGATGGTTTCAAAGCTTGAGCAGTTTCTCATTGTCGAGGGGAGAGTGGTACCCATTTGAATGGATCCAGCTTTTGTCCAGGAAACCTGTATCTGGTTGGGATAAAATCCGGATATCAAACAGCCCAGGATAGCTTGTTGTTGACTGTGGACATCCTTCAAGGTTGGAACAAGGGAACTGATCTCTGGAGGCTGAGCTGTAAAACATTATTATAACTTTAATTAAGATCAACTCTATCACCCCAACATCAGGGGCAAAATTCCCCAACAGTAACCCTGTCCACAATGCTGCTGATTTACCTCTGACCATTGACATGGTGAATCCACAGTGAGACGTTCTGACTGGGAGGGCTGTCAGTATAACTGAGGTCTCCCAAACAGAGTGTGCCTCTATGCAGTGATGAAGGGGAAGGGTGGGTAAACGAGGTTGAGGTTCATCGAGTTGTTTGGTGGAGTGGGCACAGGCAGCAGGAATACAACACCTGTTTCTGTGGAAAAGATGAGGTTGAACTACTTTCACTGACAGGAGGCTCGGGAACAGACAGATACCAGGAAGTTTTCACAAATTCACCCAGTGTTCAACTCTGGGTGTGGGTGATGTAAGTAGATTATTTGGGAATTTTCCTGAGGGAATTGGATATGTATTTCAATGGGAAATACTTCCAAGGCCAAGTGGAAATATTAGGGGCAATGGGGCTGACTTCATCTCCCACATAATTCTGGCAGAGACAAGATGGGCCAAAGGGCATTCATCTGCCCTGGGTGATTCTATGAAACATGAAGTGAGGCAGGACCTGGATGAAGACTCAACAGTCTCGCTCTGCTGTGATTCAATCCACCCAATATTCAGTTTTCTTGACATTAAAACTGCTGAACTAATCACTCAGAGTGGTTCATTTCAGGCTGAAAATGCAACAACTTCGCCCTCTTCCAAATTCATACCAAGACTCAAGACTTTCCATTTCATTAGCAACACCACTGGGAAAGCAAATATACACAAGAATTCATGACCCCTGCACTAGTCAGCAAAGGTTTCTGCCCAACTCCTAAAGTCAGTGAAGTTTTGAATACAAATACTATCTTATACTAACTTCGATGTCTCTGCACTTCAGCTTGCTTTATTTTGTCTGGCTTGTACCCTGCCTTGCAGGTGTAGACTTTGTTGCTGTTCCAATCTGCTGCAGGAACTCGGAGCAAGCTGCTCATCATGTACTTCATATTTTGCCCCAGGACTACAGGGCTCTGCTTGATCCCAGCTGTGATCTCTCCAGTGTCAGTGGACCATGTTGAAGTGATGCTAGTAGACTCAAAGTCCTTCACCAAGCAGAGGAGGCTGACGTCTTGTTGAGTTTCTGTGCTGGTGGACGAGGTGATGTAGACTGATGGCATGGATTTGACATCTGAAAAGGAAATAAATTCATGCAGATTTTGCTGTAAATAAATGCATTGCAGTCAGATAAAGCTGAAGAGATGTTGTTGTGTTTAAAACACAAAATCCATGTCCGACTGCACTTACTGATTTAAACTGGAGTGTTTGTGAGGTGTAAGGACGTGGGATAGAACCCACTCCGCTGACCTGAGCTCACACTCCAGTGTAGCACCACACCAGTGATGTAATGATTGACTCTTCAGTTAAACCCAAAGCTAATCATTCTTCCCCATAACAACATTAGCTGTAGGTCAAAGGAGTTTTCATGAAACAAAGTATTGTGTACTGAGGTATTTGAATAATCAAGCTGTTTTCGAGGTGCTGTTGAATGGAAGAGTTAAATGAGCATGCTGCAAATATTTGGGTTCTCACTCCGGCACTAAATGTGAGACTGACTTGTGGCTACCAATGTATTAAACTCTGCTTCCGAGATTTAATTCAACTCACCAAAGCAGCACGTGATGTCACACATCATGATAAACGCAAGCAACCCCACAGATTCGACATGAATTACTGACCGACCTGTCGGTAATGATGACGAGGGTGAGAAACAAAATGGGTGTGTGGAAAGACACTGGCCTGGATGACACCGGCAATAATGAGAGTGATTTGGAGATCCTGAGCCAATGCTTGAAATGCTGCTCGATGTTGATGTATTTCCCTCAGTGCACACCTGATGGGGGGTGTCCAGTGAGACGACACGAGGCTGTGGTAATTCCTCACCAATTATCATCAAAACCCCACTTGAAACAACTCGGTCTTTATCCACTTCCCTGGAGACGACTAATTGTTGATTTAATGAAGTAACTCACTGACTCCAATTACATTATTTCAGGTATTCCTGAGTGCTATATTTAACTAGAGGAATTAGTTAACATTTTTTAAAATGTTCTTAATGTTTGAATATTTTCCAATCTAGTTTGAAAGTTCAGTGTTCCAGTGGCTTTGACAGGAGAATAAGTGATGGGATGTGTTTTAACCAGTTGTCAGAATTATCTTCAGTGGAGTTGTGGACAGGGCTTGTTCTGACCCACCTGCTTTTCCCTGCTATTGACAGCTAAAGTTGCCAACAAGAGTGGGTTGAGGGGCCCCAGAAGCGGAAGGACAAACAAACACATGGATTTGGGGCAACAGGAGGACAGTCTGCCCCTCAACCACAATCTGCCATTTAATAAGGTAATGGCTGATCAGAAGGTGACATTGAAGGCACACAGAGTAACCTCTTGCTTATCAAGTATCTTCTATCACTGACATGAAACTATTCAGACACTCTGCTTCCACTGCTGTTTGATAAAGACTCACAACATTCAGTGAGAAAAGTGTTCAACTTGTCTCTGTTTTAATCACACCATCTCTTATTTAGAAATAATGATCCCCAGTTCTTGATTCTCTCACAAGAGGAAATATCCTCTCCACATCTAGTCTGTCAAGAACCTTATAATCTTAACTGTTTCAATGAAGAATTCTTCACACAGAGCTCCACAGAAATACTAAATTCACAAAAAACAAATTGGTGTTAGTGCAGTCAGGATTTTTGGGATGGAGTGGTTTATGTTCAGTCTTAACTTTAAATAGGAAGCTGATTTCTTTTAGCTAACTGGGTGTAAATGGACTCAGGAAAAGCAATTGGGTGATAAATCAATCTCAGTGTCTCTCCATGGTGGAACAGGTAGAAGAGGATCAATGCATCCTCCCATTGCCACGTGGCTCAGTGCCTTGCCAGTCTATGTTGTGATGTCAGTGTAAAGTCTCCACCCTTTCTTTGTAAGAATGTGTATACTTCTTGTTTAAGACTGTGTCCAGCTCACAGTGTTCCCGATGTTTTGGCCTTGGTGAAGCAATGTTTATTCTGCACTGTTGGGAAGTGAGTTTGTCTTGTCAACAATACATATCAAGGGTTTACTGGTTCTAATTAACAGTCAGGATGTAAACCCACCATCCCTGGAACCAGTCTAGTGAATCTTTCCTGCATTCACCCTATGGTTTGTTCACTCGTTCATGATGTGCCGTGTCATGTGTCTTTCAATGACCATGATTGGGAGATTTTCTACAGAAGTGGTTTGCCATTGACTTCTTCTGGGCAGTGTCTTTACAAGATGGGTGAGCCCAGCCATTATCAATACTCTTCAGAGATTGTCTGCCTGGCATCAGTGGTCACATAACCAGGACTTGTGATATTTACCAACTGCTCCCATGGCTTCATGTGACTCTGATCAGGGAGTGGGGTGGGGGGCTAAGCAGGTGCTACACCTTGCCCAAGGGTGACCTGCAGGCTAGCAGAGGGAAGGAGCGCCGTACACCTCCTTTGGTAGAGATATATTTCCACCCCGTCACCCCATATCTGAAGGTCAGGAGTTCAAAACTATGCAATACCCCAGTGGCCATCTCACAAACTGCTCTCTGACCACAATAATACTTACTTCCTCTTGTGTTCGCACCCTCTTTAATAACATATCATTGGTGATCCTGATCAGTTGCTGCACCTACATTCTCACCTTTACTGCCTTCTGCACAAGCACATCTCAGTTCCCTTGAACATTACCACTACCAAGTGAGGAAAATGACGCTCAATTTCTCATTTGCAGAGCCCTGGCAGTTTGGATTGGCAACACCATTTCCTCCACAATCTCCATCAGCACAGGTGCACCACAAGGCTGTGAGCTTCGCCCCTGCTCTTTTGCACATTGGTTGTTTGTCCGTCCTGTTGGGAGAGATCTTTCCTGTTCTGTCCTGTTTCTTGTATTTACTATGAATGCCCACAAGAAAATGAATCTCAGGGTTGTACGTGATGACATATATGTGCTTTGATAGTAAATTTACATTGAACTTTGAACCCAGTCTCTCACCATTTAACAACTACTTTGCTTTTCGAAGATGTGCACCTGAACAGACTAACTGGCATTTTTCCAGATTATATTCCACATGTCAGTTTCTCAGCTCCTCATTCATCTTGTCCATATTTCCTTTGCATCCTCCCTGGGCCTATCCCAGCTCATATAATATCCTCAGTAGTCTTGCTAAAATAATGTATTATACGCTCATTCAACGTTGATGCAGCTTTGATTAGCTGTGGTCTAAATACCCTTCACTTTGATACCCCACTCGTCAAAGCTTGCCATCCAGAGAAGAATCCATTAAGACAGCTCTTTGATTTCTGTCCAGTGATCAACTCCCAATATATCTCAGTGCACACCTCCAAATCCGTAGGCCCTAATCCAGCTAATATCCCATACAAGACTTTATCGAAAGCCTTCTGGAAATCCAAATACAGCACATTCGCTCATTTCCCCTTCTCCACTCTACTTGTCATATCAACAAAGGGCTCCTGCAGATCAATCACCCATGGTTTTGTCTTCATCAATATAAGCTAACTCTGCTCTATTCTATCATTCTTTTCAAGGTGTTTTAGTACAGTCTTTATTGTAGAATCTAGCCACTGATGTTAGGCTAACAGACTGGTAGTTTCTGACATATTTTTCTCGCTAATTTCTGTGTAGTAGTGATGTTACATTTACTACTCTTCAATCCACTGGAAAAATTCCTGAACCTACAGACCTTGGAAATAATAACCAGAACATTTACAAACTCTGAAGTCATCTCTTGCAGAACTCTGGGATGTCCTTGTGATGTAATAACCTTCACACTCACCCACACCTGTGTGCTGGTTTTAGACTAATCCATCAAACAGGTTTGACTGCAGTTGACAAGAGCACTGTGGTGTAACTGTGACACGGCTGATGGATGAGATTGGACAAGATCAAAGTTTGGATAAAAACAGTAGAAATGTCAAGAGCAAACACGAGGAAATCTGCAGATGCTGGAAATTCAAACAACACACACAAAATGCTGGTGGAACACAGCAGGCCAGGCAGCATCTATAGGGAGAAGCACTGTCGACGTTTCGGTCCGAGACCCTTCTTCAGGACTAACTGAAAGGAAAGATAGTAACAGATCTCTTAGTATCTTTCCTTACAGTTATTCCTGACGAAGGGTCTCGGCCCAAAACGTCGACAGTGCTTCTCCTTATAGATGCTGCCTGGCCTGCTGTGTTCCACCAGCATTTTGTGTGAGGAATGACAAGATGCAGTCAAGGCCAAAACAAACTGATGAAAGACTTCAAACTCATAAAGGGGTGCTTAGAAGGATGGAGATAAAGTACAGAAACCTTGTTTTCCAATACTAGACATAAAACAGATAAAGGTCAATAAGTATCAGTTCACACAATGGTCAAGATTTTTAAGAACCAATTTTTGACCAAAGTTGTACACTCAGTCAGCTTAGGTGATTCATGTTGACCAAAAGACGCGCAGAGCAGAAAACTAGTTCCAATCTCATTCCTTTCAGACTGAGCCTGAAACAACCAGTGAAATGCTGATGTCAGACTCCCCACCGGGGACACAACTTCTGTCAAACAGAGGGGCAAGCTGACCTGTGCTGTGGGTGAAGTGTCACAGGAGAGAAAGCACAGGGCACGGTGCCAACTGGACCATGTCCACACAGACTGGGCTGAATGGTGCTGGTTCTAACCTGTTGGGACTCTCCCCACACTGCTACACTGGGAAATGTGGGACCCTGCTGGGTTTCAGGAGGCTGGGGGCTTGTGGCAACGTGTATCAGGGCATCAGCATTAAATAGCCTCAAGCAGCACCCTGTGGACTCTGGGTCCAGAACACTCTGACGCTTGTGGCTTGGAAGTAGGTACAGAGGAGATGCCAGGGGTAATTTTTTTTTATGCAGAGAGTGGTGATTGCGTGGAATGGGCTGCCGTCAATGGTGGTGGAGGCAAATACTATAGGTTCTTTATAGAGACTCCTGGATAGGTACATGGAACTTAGAAAAATAGAGGGCTATGGCTAACCCGAGGTAATTTCTAAAGTAAGTACATGTTCATCACAGCATTGTGGGCTGAAGGGCTTGTATTGTGCTGTAGGTTTTCTATGTTTCTACACTTGGTAACTGCGGGGAGCCGATTGTCTTGTATCAATGCTGTCATGTAATTTAACAGATTTGAAATGTCTGGGAAACATTAAAGTTGATGTAAATTCCTGTGGCAACAATTATTTTAGCATATTTTGCTTAAAATAATAAACCTGATATGCATTAAAATATTATAATCAGCCAGAAATAATTCCTGACTAAATCCTTTCCCAAGGCTCAGAATCCCCAGTCAGATGAATGGGGAATGTAATCCTTTGTCAGGTCCGGCCTGTGAGGGAAATGAGGAGGTGGATTTCCCAGTGTTACCCTGGGAATTCCAGTAGGACCCGTTGTCATGTGGTAGAGTGTGGTAACAGCTCAGGAGGCATCTGTCACTCAGTAAATCCCGGGGTTCAGTGGTCTGTGGAACTCTGGGACTGACTCCAGTGTAAGTGGTTGAACACTGGTGATTCCCTTTGGAATTGTCAGCCACAGCCAGCACCATTTCACCCACACTGTCCTCAGCCTCCCAGGTACACAGCAGCTCAGGAGTTCCCAGTGGTGGGGAGCTTTAGGAATTGCAGGCTAAAAGTGAACATTCCCTTCCAATGTCACCCAAACTAGATTGATATGTTGTAGTTCAGTTTGTGGGAACAAGATGCAGGCAAGTTGGAGGTTTAGTCCCACATATGAAGTGACACACTGCAGAAGTACTTGCTGGGTTGGAAAAGGCTCTGGGAGTTCTAGGGTTACAGAAGTCAATGAAAAACACTTGTTTTCATCAAAATAATTTCAGTAACATAAAACTGGGAACAGCATAGTTGTCAGAAATCAGACTGACAGAGTCTGGTGAAGGGTCACTGATGTGAAACATTAACTCTGTTTCTCACACCACAGATGTTCCCTGAGCTACTCAGTGTTGGCAGTGCAGGAGGCACAATAATGTCAGTCGGTGAGATTTGCAGCTGAGGATCTTTTACATCCCGGGACCAGCAGGTGGTAAGTACAGTTCTGTCTGGATCAGCGTTCCTCTGGGTCTTTATAAAAACACCCATCAAACTGACAGCAGGGTGCTGGGTGAAGAGGGGAACTGGATCTAGGTGGGTCACAGGGTGCTGGGGTGAAGAGGGGAACTGGATCTGGGTGGGTCACAGGGTGCTGGGGTGAAGAGGGGAACTGGATCTGGGTGGGTCACAGGGTGTTGGGGTGAAGAGGGGAACTGGATCTGGGTGGGTCACAGGGTGCTGGGGTGAAGAGGGGAACTGGATCTGGGTGGGTCACGGGGTGATGGGTGGAGGGGAACTGGATCTGGGTGGGTCACGGGGTGCTGGGTGAAGAGGGGAACTGGATCTGGGTGGGTCACAGGGTGCTGGGGTGAAGAAGGGAACTGGATCTGGGTGGGTCACAGGGTGCTGGGGTGAAGAGGGGAACTGGATCTGGGTGGGTCACAGGGTGCTGGGTGAAGAGGGGAACTGGATCTGGGTGGGTCACAGGGTGCTGGGGTGAAGAGGGGAACTGGATCTGGGTGGGGCACAGTGTGCTGGGTGAAGAGGGGAGCTGGATCTGGTTAGGTCACAGGGTGCTGGGGTGAAGAGGGGAACTGGGTCTGGGTGGATCAACTCAGAAGAAATTTGCAATGGAATAACACTTGGGTATTTGTACAAAATGATCAATGGTCAATTAGTAGATCAGGAGAGACTCAGTTTGATTTTAGTCTGTGTTGTAGCAAGCGGATAGAACATTGGGTAGTATGAACAACCAATGGACAATTTTATTCATTCAGCTTTTGGGAGCTGACTGTGCCGGTAAAGTCTGAATGAATTATACATCTGAGCTGCAATTCAGAGGCATTTGGAGACAAACACATTGATGGGTCAGGAGTCATAAATAGGCTTGAAGAGTAAGGATGAGAGATCTCCTTCCCTGAGGGACATCAGTAAAACTGAAGGGTCATCATTACTAATGACTGGATTTAAAAACAATACCAAACAATTACTAAGATGATGGAAATCTGACCACAGATCCAAATCTGTGGTTGTTATGAACTGAGTTTAAATTTGTCAGTTTTGTTGTGGTGGTAACCGTGGACAGTTCATCCATCCCTCTGCACTACTCATCTGCTTTGATGTACTGCCCTGTTTCCCATCACTCCGAATCCAACCTTGTGCCTGTCCATTGGATCACTGTGTCCACGGTGTCCTGGACAATATTTCTCCTTCAATAACATCACCAGAACAGACTGTCTGATCGTCCTCACCTTGCAGTTTGTGGATTCTGCTGTGTGCAGAGTGGCTCCACATTCCCGACTCTACAACAGGGCTGTACTTTGAAACTACTTCATTGCCTGTGAAGAGCTCGGGGACACCATGAAAGGTGTCTGTAAATGTCAGCACTTTATCTCACAACCACTTTCACTGAATCACCAGCAACACTGGTTAATGTAGAAAAACACTTGTTAAACAAACCCAGTCGGGGGATGGAGGAGGGCAAGAAATTGGAGCAGTTGCTCCGTCTGTGAACTGAGAATAAGCAGTTCATTTATACAGTAATGTTCAACTCGTGTCCCGTGAGTGTGTGATGGGACAGGTTAGGGGAAGCTTCACTCTGTGTCTAACCTCTGCTGCCTCCGCCCTGGGAGGGATGGGACAGTGCAGAAGGATCTTTGTATCTA
This sequence comes from Hemitrygon akajei, assembly GCF_048418815.1. Taxonomy (NCBI): domain Eukaryota; kingdom Metazoa; phylum Chordata; class Chondrichthyes; order Myliobatiformes; family Dasyatidae; genus Hemitrygon; species Hemitrygon akajei. Next base: position 23,629,998 of record NC_133148.1, on the reverse strand, counting down.
ATGCATGGCTGCCAGGAATAGGTTGAGTGAACTCGGCCTTTACTCCCTGGAATGACGTTGGATGAGAGGTGACTTGACAGAAGTGGATAAGATGAGAGGCATTGATCATGTGGATAGGAGGAAGCTTTTTCCTTGAGCTGATATGGCTAACATGAGACGGCACAGTTTTAAGGTGGTTGGAAGTTGGTACAGAGGAGATGTCAGGGGTAGACTCGTTACGCAGAGTGTGGTGAGTGCGTGGAATGGGCTGCCAGCAACGGTGGTGGAGGCAGATACGATATGGTCTTTTAAGAGTCTCCTGGATAGGTACATGGAGCTTAGAAACATTGAGGGCTATGGGTAACACAATGTAATTTCTAAAGTACGTACATGTTCGGCACAGCATTGTGGGCTGAATGGCCTGTATTGTGCCGTAGGTTTTTCTAGGACAGGGGAGCTGTAATCTGCATTTAATTCATGTTCTGTGTACTCTGGGTGCTTGTTGGAATCCCTTTGAGGAAGAATTTCCCAGATTTACAAGATAAATACTGATTCCATTGAATGACAGAGCAGAGAGTGAGGCCATTCATCCGATAGTGTCTGTGCTTCCCTTTAGCTGAGCAAACCCAATAAACCCATTGGTCTCTCTGCTCCTCCCTGTATCCCTACAAAAGGCAGATCTCCTCCTGTTCCCTCTTTACACTCACTGTTGGCCACCACCATCATTCAGGCAGTGTGTTCCAGATCACAAACGCTCATCAACAAACCTTCCCTTAAATGCTCCCCTACTACACATTATTGACTTGAACGCTTCCCTCCCCACCCCACCTGCACCACTCCCCCCTCCCCCACCCACCGATGCAAGGCTGCCCGGAATGTGTGAAGGAATTGTGATTTCAATTCCCTGCCTTACCCTCCTGCACCACTTCCCCACTGCCTTCCCAACTCCCAAATTCTTCCCCACCGTTCCCACCTCCTCACCCGTCGGGGAATAAACCTAAAACCTTAATCCCATCAATTAATCCTGGGATATCGCCGATACGTTTGCTGTATCCCGGGACAGAGCTCACGCCGGACATTACATGATGGGACTGACACCCACCTGTACCCTGGGGATATTGAGCCATCAACCAGATCATACATGTGTAACCATTCCCTCAGATTATGTCTCAATCCCATTACCTTCAACATGAAAGCAGCCGACAGTAAAACCCGATCCCAATAACTTGACACTGAACAGATCCATTGTTGTCACTGACAGGGAACGAGTTCAACTGCACTGAAACGCTCAGCCCCTGAACGTGGCTTCAGTTGGTGCTGAGGATCAGAAGCCAGACTTGAACCAAACACTGAGCTCACTCAGCACAACCGGCCGGTGTCAAGGCACAGTCTGGTGACAAGATCCGACCCCATTCCCCTGAGCCTGTTCCCGGTCTGTGGACAGTTCACTGGTGGGGTGGGGTATGTACCCTTGTACTGTTACTGGGCTCTAGAGAAACCCGCCGGTTCGGGGAGATTCATGTACTCGCTCTAAATATCTCACTGATTTCACGTGAATCACCGAATTCGCTAAAACCGTAAATAAATAAAATACTAGTGCGTGAAGATACAATTGAGAAGTTGGTCTTACCTGAAGTCACTGTCAGCGAGGTTCCTCCGCCCCAGCAGACACAACTGTCACAGTGCTCCGTCTCCCCATTCACCCAGTGCAGTAACTTCACTTGCCCGTCACATCCAATAATCTCAGCAAAATGTCAACATGATCCCTGTCCGGACCGGGAGCAGCCGCTTCTTAGATTTCCATCCCAAACTCCGTCCTTGTCTCTTCCTGGCGTGTGAGTGAAAGAGGCATTTTCACAGTTTTCTTGTCTGTGGACACCGGCTCCCGCCATCACCCGGAATCAGAGTCGAATCCTTTTTGAGCTTTTAATTGTCCGGAAATGGACGTTTGAGACCAGCAGTCTGAGATTCAGGGATTTGGGATTTGACTCTGGAAAACAGCAATGCGGAATCCGTGGAGACAGACTGCGCTGCAGACGCTCCTTTGTCGGGACCAGTTTCTGTTCAGCTCCCCGTCACCGTGCTCCATCCCACCACTGATCTGCCACACAGTAGTAGGTGGCCGTGTCGTCCAGTCTCAGGTTGTTAATTTGTAGATAAATAGTGCTGCTGTCTTTGGAAGCGGTGAACCGGTTCTGGACTCTGGACGCGTAATACTTGCTACCTTCACTCGATATACCCGCCACCCACTCCAGCCCTTTCCCGGGGACCTGTTCCACCCAGTGCATCCAGATGCTGCTGAGGTTGAGCCCACTGACTGCACAGGTCAGTCTGTGGGACTGTCCGGGCTGTACCACCGCTGACTCGGGCTGTGTCAGCACGATGGCGGACCGCACGCCTGTCAATAGAAAAGAGCAGAAATTAATAAAATGTTCCACGGGCAGAGATTCACAAAGCCTCCGAGAAACAGCCGGTCCCGGGTGGGCGACAAGCCGCGGGACACCCACCTGCCAGACAAGACAGGAGGAGACAGAGATAAGGAGCGACCTCCATCGCCCTGAACACTGAGCCGGACTTGGACACTGTTGAGATCGGCGGCTTCAGCTCAGGCCGGCTTTGTCCGGAGCCGCAGTGAGCGCTGTTTAAATAGGGACGTGGGCTGTGAGTGAGAGAGGGAGCCGCGGTTTGAACAGGCTCTCACACACTGAAACCAGAGGCGCAGCTTCCTGTCCCCGCCCACAGCAGCGATTTCAATTCCCCAAAAGATGTTTGTCTCTGCAACAGGCGGCAGGTCAGCGGCAGTGACCAGATCCGGATTAAAGATCTGTCACACTCTGCTCGATTCATCAATTTCAGCGATGAACAGTTTGTGTAAACTGAAACACAGAATCCCAGCGAGAGAGAATGAGAGATAACGTCACTGGAGAGATATCTCCCTGAGAGACACCAGTCAGTGGACAGATATCTCCCTGAGAGACACCAGTCAGTGGACAGATATCTCCCTGAGAGACACCAGTCAGTGGACAGATATCCCCCTGAGAGACACCAGTCAGTGGACAGATATCTCCCTGAGAGACACCAGTCAGTGGACAGATATCCCCCTGAGAGACACCAGTCAGTGGACAGATATTCTGCTAAGAGACACAGACTGAGACTTTCTTTGCAAGAAAATATACGAAGCAACAAAAAGAGTTACCACACAATCTTCTGACTGCAGCCACACCACGAGAATCAATGTTAAACAGATTCCTGGTGAAATTGGGTGAAATTTACACTTGTAAGATATTTTCTCTGTCAGGGACCTGGCATCATGAATTTCACTGCCAAGCCCTCAGCAGTTCTCCCCACAAAATCTCTTTAACCTGTTTCAGCCTGTGAGAGGAACAGGATGTTTGATGCAGGGAACTCGGGAGCTGAAGCCACACAACAGGAGAAGTCATAGTTGCTAGTAACAGGACACAGTAAGTTGGCAGAGAGTGTAGCTGAATGGTGTGCTGAAAGGAAACTGGTGGGTGGGGGGGGAGGGCATCCAAGGTGCAGATCAGCAGGGTGGGTAATTACCCACCCTGGTGATGGGAGTACTGTGTGTTCCAAATCTTGCATCCTCAGTGAAGTATAAACCGTGTTGATTGAATTACTAATCAAACCAAAGCTCCCCCCTCTTGAGGTGATTTGCCATCATTCAGCAGCTTTCACATCTCCATGGCAAACAAGAACAGTTTCTGCATACAATGAAGTACCTTTTGAAGTGGAGTCTCTGTTGTCATGGAGAGAAGGTGGGGCACAAATTACACAGAGTAACCTCTTCGAAACAGCAATAAAGTATATAACAGATCAGACATTCTACAAAGTTGGTTGAAAGATCAATGTTGGGACAGACAGTGGAGATCTTTCCAAACCTTTTAGGTCCATCTGACACAGAACCCCACCATGGCACAAATCAAAACGGTGGATCATTTTTTTCCTCCAAGTGAACCACAAACTTGCTGTAGGGTTTGGAGGCTTGAGTGTTTCAATGACCCAGAGATCTATGTTGGCTTGAGTCAGGGCTTTGTGCTTTAGCTCTAGGTAGTGACACCCATGCCAAACAGGTCAAAGGGTAGAGATCAGACTAAGAATGGTCCACCATTCCTCCAGGTTCGGAGTTTCAGGTCAGGATTAGTGAAACTGACTAGTCAAAAAGAAAAAAAAAAGTACAGTAATTGTAATGAAACACTCCCAACCATGCCAGCTTCCAGGATTTAGACACTTTACAGCCCCTTTAAGTTTCAGGATGATCTCACTAATTGACAATCATGTTTTGGGCACCAAGAATTGAGTATTTAAAGAACATCTGAACTGATGTTCGGTGCTCAATCGTAAGCCCTACTGGTGACATTGTCCAGCGTTTGTTTTGTGCTCAGTTCCCAATCCAGTTTGATACCATGTCTCAATCCTTGCTTCGGATACTCCAGTAAATCATCCTCATCAAGGACTCTCTTCATAGTTTTGGAAGCAGCAATGAAGAATCCTTCTACATCTGAGTGTGATGGTATTCCCTAGTCACCACCCAGGACTTGCATGGCTGACAGTAGTGAAAACTGAGAGAAAGCTACAGGCATGGTGAAGGGAGCCATGAACTTTGCCAAGACCAAAACCAAAAATGTTGTTTGGAATGTACAAACCACGTACAGCACTGGCAAGCTTGCACAACTACCCGCACTAATGTGTCATTACAGCCAACATACACTGGCATCGGTGAAAGCAGTTGGACAGGGTCTGGCAGATGAAAGGCAGCAAATGGTAAAACAGTTCTCTATTCAGGAAGGGAAGATGGTCAGCATCATGATGGTATAGCTGTCATTTTGAAGAAAGGCATTGAGAAGTGCCCGCTGGAGTAAACAATCAACAGTCGGCTGGTGAGAGTCAGGCTGAGAGTGAAGCAAGTGAACATGATTGTGATCCAGTGCTATGCTCCAAATAACAAAAGTGACATTGAAGAAAAGGACATCTTCTACAAATGGCGGAGGTAGAGTTAACACCACACCATGACATAATCATCATCATGGGAGATCTAAATGGCAAAGTGGGAAATACAACTCACACTTCACTAGGGTCATGGGTACATAAGAATGTAGAATGATGAATAACAATGGTGAAAGACTGGTGGAATTCTGTGCCTTGAACAATCTGGACACAGGAGGGACCCTCTTTCCACACCATGAAATCCACAAACTGACACGGTTCTCACCCAATAGAAGTGAAAAGATCCAGACTGACCATTTGATGATCAATGGTACGTGGAGACGATCCTTACAGGGTGTAAAGGTGAAGAGAGACGCAGATACAGGAGGTGATCACAACCTTGCTGTAGCTGTGATGAAACTCATTGCTGAGAAGCACTGGGACCAGAGCACATGTACAAAGACATTTCAATGTTGAGAAGCTCAAAGACACCAGTGTGAGATCTACCATCAACACTCAATTTAAGAACAGATTTCAGGCCTTTAATGAGGATGTGTCAGTAGACAGGATCAACATAATGTGGAAACAGATTGTGTTGGTGTTCATGGAGAGCAGCGAGGCTTGTCTATATTACAGAGCTGGAAAGAAAAACAAGGAATGGATATAGCAGGAAACATGGACAGCCTTAGAAGAAAGATGGGAAATTAGGAAGAAAATGTTCAATACAAAGTCAACATGAATTAAAGTGAAAATTCAATTGGTATTCACTGAAGCTAGCAAGAAAGTGAAGAGCTTCTAAGGATGGATAAGAGAGTCTACATGGAAAACCTTGCAGTGGCGGCCACAGCAGTGCCAGTCGACGTGATCAGGAAAATGTATACAAGATCTCAGAATTGGTATGCAGAAATTTCCAAGCCAGATCCTGGCAGAATACTCTCCATTGTACATCTATAGTAATACAAGAATTGTATTTCCAGTAATACAGGAATTGTTTATTGGTATAGGTCCCTGAATCAAAAAAGTATTTCTATGCCTTGAGCAGTGAGTTTATTCTTCTTAGTAAGCCAATTTCCTCTGGAAGTTTCCCTGTTCAGATTAAGTCAAGCCACATCTCCTACAGGAAGCTGAGAAGGAAATATCCCCTATATCACTGTCCAGTTTCATCCACCTGTCAAGAATGAAAATATGAAATGTGTTTCTGGTAAATCAACAGCTGCACACAGAGATTCTGTTCAAATTTATCCTGTGCACTGAATGTCAGAATTGTTCAGCCCTCCAGTCTATTCCACTTAAGCTGATATGTGTCTGAGCTCCATTTACTCACCTTGGCTCCACATATTTGAATAATTGAACTCGAACAAAATTATATTAGTATTGAATTTTCAACTGACACCTCCCACCCCTCCCCCAAATTCTTGACCACTTTCCAAGGAGACTTTCAGATTTCCAGTGACCTGTATATCCTGAAATAACAGATTCTTTGTGTTATTTTTCTGTGCCTTTCTGGAATGTTTTTAAACTCCCTAATTACAATGGCCTTCAGTTTTTCTCACTTCAAGGAACAAGAGACCAGACCTAATATTTTATCCCAGTCCCAGTAGCACTACACTGTGCCTCATCTACACACACCCTCTCCAAGGAAGAGACATCCTTCCTGAGGGTTGATACCAAGAATCCCAGCCAGTGCTCCAGATGTGGTCTAATTCGATCTCTACTCTATTTCATTCTTGACAGGTGGATGAAACTGGACAGTGATATAGGGGATATTTCCTTCTCAGCTTCCTGTAGGAGATGTGGCTTGACTTAATCTGAACAGGGAAACTTCCAGAGGAAATTGGCTTACCAAGAAGAATAAACTCTATAGCAGTGCAATATCCACCCCTCTGTATCCCTGTTTTCCCCATTAACTGCAGCACATTGAAACCCTAACTTAAGTTCATCCTCAGGATTAATTAGAACCCAGACCTGCCAGGGGTCTCTCATCCAAAGTAAACCTTTCACATTCCCTCTCTGTCTGCTGGGATTGGTTATTGTCATGGTCCCATCTGGCTATCCCTCATTTCACTCCTACCTCCTTGAATGTGCCTTAAATCCTGTCATCTGATCCCCATTTGCTGCCAGTTCAATTAGTTACAGCACACCTCGTTCACATTAGGGAATATAGGATAAGAACACTGGCATCACAGTCATGGGTCGCCAGTTCGTTGGTTGATTCTTGTGTGTAAAACTCGTTGCCTGATCCCTTATGACTGTTAGTTCTAAGCTCCGCTCCGTTCCCTGGATATTCTACGTAAACCTTGTCTCCGAGTCAGGACTCCCTTCAGCCACTCCTCCCCCCCCCAAACCCGGATGCAGATCCAGGTTACCATGAATTACCACCAATAATCCCTGTCTCTATCTGCCTTGGTGGACTCCAGTTCCGAGGGAATTCTGTTGGACGAAAACATAGCCTCCCCGGCCAGAATTCCTTGGGAACCATTAAGTACCCCTCTGGAGGCCCAGGCGCTGGACGGCAAACTTCTGGCTCGGGTCACCCAGTGTACGCCATCCCTGACCTTGATTATGTCCGAAAACCATCAAGAAAAGGTACAATTTAATCTAATTCATTCTCCTCTAGCCCTGATAGTTCTGGGATACCCCTGCTTGAACCACCACAATCCCCACATTGACTGGTCTACTGGGAGGGTAGCCAGCTGGAGCCCGTTTTGGCACGCCACCCATCTGCAGTCGGCTCTATCCCATAGGGAAGATACAATGACCTCGTCTCTCTTGGAACCCCTCGAGTTGTCCAAAGTTCCTGCAGAATGCCACGACATGGGAGAGGTAGTCAGAAAACAATGGGCTCTTTCGCTGCCTCCACAAGGCCCGGATGATTGTGCTATCGACCTTCTCCCTGGGATCTCATTACCCACCAGTTGCCAGTATAACTTGTCCCGGTCTGAGAGGGAAGCCATGGAGAAATACATTAGTGAGTCTCTCGCCGCGGGCATTATTCAACCCTCATCCTCCCCGGTGGGCGCAGGGTTCTTCTATGTGGAGAAGAAGGATGGGTCGCTACGTCCCTGTATCGATTACCAAGGCCTTAACAACAGAATCATTAAAAACAAGTACCCACTGCCCCTCAAACTCAGCATTTGAACCACTTCACGGAGCCACCATCTTCTCGAAGTTGGACCTTGGAAGCGCCTACCATCTAGTCAGAATTAGGGAGGAGACGAGTGGAAGACGGCATTTAATACCTCGCTAGGTCACTTTGAATACCTGGTCATGCCGTTTGGCCTCACCAATGCCCCTGCCGTTTTTCAAGCCCTGATTAATGACGCGCTGAAGGACTTTGTATTCCGCTTTGTGTTCATCTACCTTGACGGCATCTTATTATTTTCCAGCAGCCTCCAGAAACATTTTCACCATGTCCATCAAGTCCTACAGAGACTGTGGGAGAACAAGTTATTTGTGAAGGCGGAGAAGTGTGAATTCCACATCCTCTCGGTCAGCTTCCTGGCTACATCATCGAGAGCGGGCAAATTGAAAAGATCCGGGCAGTGGAAGAATGGTCCAGACCCACGACCTGCAAGCAACTTCAGCGGTTTTGGGGGTTTGCGAACATCTACCGCCAATTTATTAGGGATTACAGTCGGGTGGCGGCGCCCCTGACCCGACTTACCTCACCTACAACACCTTTTCTTTGGGACTCCGAGGCTGATTCAGCATTCAGTGAACTGAAGAGCCGTTTCATGACCGCTCCCATCATGGTCCAAGGTTGACGCCTCTGACTCCAGGGTGGGAGCAGTTCTGTCCCAAAGATCAAGTTCAGATCAGAAGCTTCATCCCTGTGCCACCTTTTCTCGCCAGCTGTACCCCAACATGGGTTACCGGGAGCAACTGGCGGTCAAGTTGGCATTGGAGGAATGGAGTCACTGGCTGGAGGGGGATCATAAAAACCTTGGACATATCGAGACCGCCAAACGCTTGAGCTCCCGCCAAGCCCGTTGGGCATTGTTTTTGGATGATTCAAGTTTACTCCCATCTACGGTCCGGGGTCCAAGAACAGGAAACCTGACACGCTCTCCCGCCAATACAATTCCAAGGAGGACACTTCCAGCCCGGAGACCATCCTGTGTGATGGCAGCCCTCACTTGGGAAATCGAGTCTATTGTAAAGGAAGCCCAACAGGATGACCCCGACCCCGGTAACAGACCCGCCAGTCGCCTCTTTGTGCCCGATTCCATCAGGTCTCAGGTTCTCCAGTGGGGGCACATGTCTTGGTTCGCCTGCCACCCCGGGAGTGATTGGACACTGTCTCTCCTGAAAAGACACTTTTAATGGCCTTGCATGGATGCGGATACCAGTTCCTATGTCTCTGCATGTTCCGTCTGTGCCCGCGGAAAAGCCTCCCACCAGCCACCTGCTAGATTACTTCATCCCCTACCTGTCCCAAGTCGTCTTTGGTCCCACATAGCCCTAGATTTCGTCACGGGACTAGCCCCTTCACACGGAAACACCACCGTACTCACTGTGGTAGACCGGTTCTCCAAGACTGTGCACTTTGTAGCCCTCCCTAAACTCCCCTCTGCTCAGAAGACCACAGGCCTTCTCGTCCACCACATCTTCCGGCTCCACAGAATCCCTGCGGATATCATCTCCGACTGGGGTCCCCAATTCACCTCACAGGTATGGATGCCTCCGCTAGCCTATCATCCGGCTTCCATCCACAAATGAACGGGCAAACAGAATGGGTCAACCAGGAGTTGAAGGCTGCGCTACATTGCATAAAAACCAAGAACCAGTCTACCTGAACAGGCCACCTCATGTGGGTAGAATACGCTCACAATTCTCTGGTTATTAAAGCCACCAGAAGATCTCCTTTTGAATGCTCTCTTGGGTACCAAACCCTGCTGCTTCCCACTCAAGAAGAGGAGATTTCGGTGCCATCTGTTCAGGCCGACATCGATCGGTGCCGCAAGGTTTGGGAAGACACACGCACGGCCCTGCTCCAATCAGCCGATCGCAACCGGAGGATTGCAGATCACCATCGAAATCCTGCACCTGAATATCGACCTGGCTCTCGTCCAAAGACATTCCTCTCAAGAATGAGCCTAAGAATTTCGCCCCTCACTTCCTGGGAACTTTCGAGGTCCAAAGTATCATCAACCCCACAGCAGTTTGACTTAAACTACCAAGATCTATGCCCATTCACCCTACATTTCTGGTTTCCCAATTAAAACCAGCTTCTGTCAGCCCCTTGTGCCCTCCGACTGAACCCGGATCATCAACGACCACCCGACATACACCATCCGGCGGTTACTGGATGTGCGCCGTCGGGGCAGGGGCCTCCAATACCTGGTCAACTGGGAGGGATACGGCTCAGAGGAACGTTCTTGGATTCCCTACTTTTTTATCCTGAACCCTTCCCTCATCCGTGATGACTTCCATCGGGACCATCCAGACAAGCCTGGAGGATCACCTGGAGGCTCCCGTTGAGGGGGTGGGGTACTCTCATAGTCCCGCCTGGCTATCTGTCATCTCTCTCCTAGCTCCTTTATTGTGCATTAATTCCAATCGCCTGATACCCATTTGCTGCCAGTTCAATTAATTACAATACACCTGGTTCCCAGTAAGGAATATAGGATAAGAACTCTGGCAGCACAGTCATGCTTGGCCAGTTCGTTGGTCGATTCTCGTGTGTGAAACCCTCGTTTCCTGATCCCTTAGGAATGTTCATTCTAAGCTCTGCTCCATTCCCTGGATATTCTATGTAAACCTTGTCTCCGAGTCAAGACTCCCCTGGTTATCTGTTCCACGAACCTGTCTCTGTGCCTGTGTTCTGCACTTGGGTTCATCCCCAGTCACTCCCTTGCAACAGTTATTCCCTTATGGAATCTGTGTCAGTCAGCTGACACAACAGAAACAAGACTTCTCTTCAAACAGGAGCTCACCAAACAACAACCTCTGTGACTGTGGGTAGTTTATCTCCTTATGTTTCCCACCACACCTGCGTACTTTCATGTGTACCTGCCTCGACCTACCATTGGCTTGTATTTATTACAGATTGCTTAAAAATTTCTAGACTTACAGCTGTAAGTTTAAAATCTCACAGTTGGCTATCCTGTTCCAGCTCCCACTGCCTCTTTGTCCCATTCTGAATTGAGATATGGGATGTGCTCCACTTTACTCTCTCTACACCCATGACTGTGTGGCTAGGCACAGCTCAAATGCCATCTTCACATTTGTCTGTTGTTGGCAGAATCTTCAGAAGGTGACGAGGAGGTGTATAGAAGTGAGATAGATTGGCTGGTTGAGTGGTGTCACAACAATAACCTTCACTCAGTGTCAGTGAGAATGATGAATTGACTGTGGCTTTTGGGAAGGGTATGTGGGGGTACACACACCAGGTATCATTGAGGGATCAGCAGTGGAAAGGGTGAGCAGTTTCAAGTTCCTGGCTGTCAACATCGCTAAAGATCGATCCTGGGTCCAACTTATTGATGAAATGACAAAGAAAGAACATTAGAGGTTACATATCATTGGGAGTTTGAGATGATTTGGTGTTTCACCAAATACTCCAGCAAGTTTCTACAGATGTACCATGGAAAGCATTCGATGTGGTTGCATCACCGTCTGGTACAGACAGGCCACTGCACAGGATCAGAAAAAGCTACAGAGAGTTGCAAACTCAGCCAGCTCCATCACGGGCACCATCTTCCCCAGCATTGAGGACATCTTCAAAAGGCAATGCCTCAAAAAGCCACATCCATCATTAAAAACTCACATCATATAGAACATGTTCTCTTCTTATTACTACCATCAAAGAGGAGCTACAGGAGCCTGGAGACACATACTCAACATTTCAGGAATAGCTTCTTCCCCTCTGCCATCAGATTTCTGACCAGGCAAAGATCCAACTTATGAACACTACCTCCTACTTTTGCTCTCAATTTGCATGAGTTATATAGACATGTATCTTATTGTAATTTATGATTTTAATGTGTTGCACTGTACTGCTGCCACAACACAACAAATTTCACTACATATGTCAGTGATATTAAACCTGTTTCTGATACTGATGGGAGTGAAGGCAGAAAATAGTTGAGTCTGATGATCTGATATACCTGACCGTAGGTGACTGGTCTGGGCCCAACTGCTGCCACTGGGAAACAACAGTTCCTGAGAAAGAGTTTGGGATTGGGTGATGGACAGAAAAGTGAAGGGAAAATAAAGAGAGAGGAACTTACAGAGAGAGTGAAGGAGGAAGAGGATAAGAGACATGAAGTGGGAAAGAATGAAATGAGGGAGGAAGTGATGAGCGGGATGACAGAAAGAGGAAATGAGGGGGAAACGATGTGGTTATGCAGAGAGTGTGGGAGGAACAGGAGAGTGGAAGTCCCAGGAAGAGATAAAGAGAGTGAGAGAGGAACATGGTGAAGGAAAGGAAACTCAATAGATTTTGTTTCTCTCCCGTGACTCTGGTAATACACAGACTTAAATGAAACGTACAGCACAGGAGCAGATTCAGACCAATTATTTCATGCCATTGTTTATTTTCCACATGAACCTCCAGTCACTCCATCTTTGTCCAACTGGGTTAACTTTTCCTTCTGCTCCCTTTACCCACATTTACTTTTGTGGGAGAGATCCACTTTCTCCCCACTCTCTGAATAAATAATCCAAAATGGGTGATGAGTGATTATTTACAAGAGTTTTAATCCCCCTGAAGACTGAACCACATTTCTCCTCCACCCTATCAGGTAATTTTATTATCTGTGAGGTGGAAATATGCTTTACCCTTCAACCTTCTCATGACCCTCATGACAGGGTGTATTTGAGCATCTAAACCATTCGCGTATTACTAATGAGGTTAAAAATGTGTCCCTGTTTCCACAGGAAAGAGCCCAAAAGGTGAATCCAGTACATTCCAGCATCAAGGAGACAGTGTCCCTGCTGGGAGAATTTCATGGTACTGGGTAAGAGGAGAGTACAGATTGCTTTTTGTTCAAGTTAATGCGTAGGTTTTCATGTCTGCATTAACCTGGGTGAAACTTCATGAACCTTCAGTTCTGTTTGCTCCATTGTAAGGATGTGGAGGCTTTGGAGAGGGTGTAAAAGACGTTCACAAGCATGTTGCCTGGATTAGAGAATATTAGCTGTAAGGAGAGGTTGGACAATCTTTGACTGTTTACTCGGGAGTGTAGGCTGAGAGGCAACCTGATAGAGGCTTATTAAAGCATCAGAGTCATCGATAGGGTTGACAGTCAAAGTCATTTTCCCAGGGTAAAATGTCATATCCAAATGAGATTTAAGGAGAGGGGTATAACATTCAAAGGAGATTTGTGGGTTGTATTTTTTACACAGAGAGTGATAGGTGCCTGGAATGCACTGGCAGGAGTGGTGGTGAATCAGCATGATAGTACAGTTGAGATACATTTGAAAAAGCACATGACCATTCAGGATATGGAGGGATATGGATTCTGTGCAGATAGTTCAGTTTAGATTAATTTGTCACAGTCATCATGGGCTGAAGGGCCTGTTCCTGTGCTGTACTGTTCTGTGTTGTAGGTTTACTTGAAGCTCAGAAACTATTTGTTATTAATAGCTGACAGATGTCTGAAACTCTGCGATAACATTAACACTCAGTCCTTACACTTCCTCTCCGGTTTCACAGGCAGGTTTAATTTGAGCAAGGGGCCCTCCCAGTGGAGCTGTGTTACTAACAAGAATAAACACACTGCTTTACATATGGAAATACAATTCTAACATTGTGCTTTGCACCAACCAACAGGTTCACGTTTACCACACAGAATGAAACGAAATGAATCAAAATCAAAGGTCAAAAGACACAGAGACAGCAAGACCCTCTCCTCGTTACAGAGCATTTATCTTGTGTCAGAAACGGGCTCACTGTAGTGATGATTGACTGTTACTGATTGATTTATTAATTCTGTAATGGGAATGAGCAGTTCAAATGTATGTACACCTGCACTTTATGTACTGAAGCAGTTGGGAGACTCCCACCAACAACTTAAACTGTGTTTGCCCAAACTGAGCACGGAAGTCCATTCTGATGACTCTAGTTTAGCTGATCAGATAATTGTAAATTTTCAGCAATAAATTGGAAAATAAGGAGAAACTAATAGATGCCACAGAGTACCTTGTCAACATTGCATTGATGGGCAGAATCCCAGTGTGACATGTTGGAGCTGATGTTTGTTGATGAGAACGAAGACTGCCCGGTGGGTTTGGGTTTTGGTATTTGATCCTCCACAATATTCTACATGGGAACCCAGCACAGATGGAGAGCACACTCGGGAGCGGTCAGTCACTCAATTGAACTTGGGAACCTCCGTTCTTGAGCCCGACGTTGATCTCACTGTACCACCAGCCAAATCAAGTTCAGACTGAAACAGCAACACAGACCACAATCACTATGGATCACTGTGGGAGTTGGGGGTTATCACTGGCCTGGAAACTCTCAGACCCTGAAGATCAAGGATAACAAACTTGTGTATTCAGAGAGATTCAATAATCTGTTATCTAATTGTCATTCATGTTATCAGTTGATGAAGTCTGTAAATAACTGTCCTGAGCAAGGTACCAGGATGATAATACATTATTTTGGAAATTTTGCCCTTTCAGATTTTGGATTGGACTGCTTAATTGTAATTTTCATTGTAGTTTAACTTTCTTCTGTTTGTTTGTTTTTAAATAATTACTTATATACAGTGACATGCAAAAGTTTGGGCACTCCTAGTCAAAATTTCTGTTACTGTGAATAGCTAAGCGAGTAAAAGATGACCTGATTTCCAAAAGGCATAAAGATAAAGGTGACATATTTCTTTAAAATTTTATGCAAGATTACTTTTTTATTTCCATCTTTTACAGTTTCAAAATAATAAAAAAGGAAAAGGGCCCGAAGCAAAAGTTTGGGCACCTTGCATGGTGAGTACTTAGTTACACCCCCTTTGACATGTATCACTGCTTGTAAACAGTTTCTGTAGCCAGCTAAGAATCATTCAATTCTTGTTTGGGGGATTTTCGCCCATTCTTCCTTGCAAAAGGCTTCTAGTTCTGTGAGATTCTTGGGCTGTCTTGCATGCACTGCTCTTTTGAGATCTATCCACAGATTTTCAATGCTGTTTGGGTCAGGGGAGTGTGAGGGCCACGGCAAAACCTTAAGCTTGCGCCTCTTGAGGTCGTCCATTGTGCATTTTGAAGTGTGTATAGTGTGGCACCCACTTTCTGTGCAGGTGAACCGGCTCACAAATAGCCCGCGCTGGGGGAGAGACTTTTGTAATGCACCTCTGATGTTATTTCCTCCTGGAGAGGGCATAAACGCCAGTGCCGCAAAGTTTGAATAAACTAGTCTTGAGTATAATTTACAGACTGCGTGTCGTTATATGTGTAGTACATCGCTACATTGGTGACCCTGACGGTCCAAACAGGATTTGGACCAAAGGTGACCGACTCTTCATCTGTTCACGCAGTTTTGCTAAAACTGCTAACTTTCTGGATGCTGCGGCCACGCGTGTGGTTTGACCAAGCAGAAGCCCAGTTCCAGATTTGGCAGATATCTTCCGATTCCACGCGTTACTACCACGTGGTGAGCTGCCTTGACCAGGAGACGGCCGCCCGGGTTGAGGATTTCATACAGTCACCCCCGGAAGAAGGCAAATATTCAGCATTCAAAGCGCTGCTCATTGGAACCTTTGGCCTCTCACGGCGTGAGCGAGGTGCCCGCCTGCTGCACCTGGACGGTTTGGGAGACAGGTCGCCATCAACATTAATGAACGAGATGCTGGCCCTGGCTGACGGACACAAGCCCTGCCTCATGTTTGAGCAGGCGTTCCTAGAACAACTGCCTGAGGTCACACATCTGCTGCTGGCCGGTGCAGATTTCAGTGACCCCCGGAAGGTGGAGGCACGGGCAGACATGCTGTGGAAAGTCAAGTGGGAGAACAGGGTGTCCGTCGGACAGATTACCAAGCCACGCACCCAACAGCAGGCCAGACCAGGCCCGACAGCGGAGCGCACACAACCCAGAGGCAGGAGTGAAGAGGCCAATGAACAGTGGTGTTTCTACCACCAGCGGTGGGGCACAGAAGCCTGCCGTTGTCGCCCAACCTGCAAGTTCCCAGGAAAACGCCAGGGCCAGCCGCCACTAATGGCTACAGTGGCTGGCCACCATGACAGCCTCCTGTACGTCTGGGACAAACAGTCGGAACGCCGTTTCTTGGTCAACACCGGAGCAGAGATCAGCGTCTTGCCCCCGACGGGGTACGACACCCGCAACAGGGAGCCGGGACCCACCCTGAGGGCCGCAAACAGCAGCACGATATGGACCTACGGCACCTGCACAGTGAAGCTGCAGTTCGGCGCCAGCCGGTTCACGTGGGACTTCACACTGGCCTCCGTGGCCCAAACACTCCTGGGGGCTGACTTCTTGCGAGCTCACAGCCTGCTGGTCAACTTGAAAGGGAAAAGTCCATTCCATGACTTTCCAAACGTTCTCCCTGTGTGAAGCCAAGTTGCCGGCCCCACACCTGGACTCCATCACGCTGTCTGACAACGAATTCACCAGAATCCTGGTGGACTTCCCATCGGTTCTGGCACTGCAGTTCATGGCAGCCATGCCCAGACACGGCGTACAGCACCACATCCTGACCCAGGGACCACCCCTCCACGCCCGCGCACGAAGGCTCTCCCCGGACAAGCGTCGACTGGCGAAGGAGGAGTTCAAGAGGATGGAAGAATTGGGGATTGTACGGCGGTCTGACAGCCCATGGGCCTCCCCCCTGCACATGGTGCCCAAGGCAGTCAGGGGCTGGAGACCATGTGGCGACTACCGCAGAATGAACGAGGCTTCAACTCCAAACCGCTACCTCATGCCGCACATACAGGACATTTCAGCAAACCTGCACGGGGCACGCATCTTTTCCAAAGTAGACCTCGTCCGGGGATACCCCCGGTACATCCTGAAGACATACTCAAAACAGCACTCATCGCCCCGTTCGACCTGTTCGATTCCTCTGAATGTCGTTTGGCCTGAAGAACGCAGCACAGACGTTCCAGCGGCTAATAGATGCAGTGGGACGCGACTTGGACTTTGCGTGCATCTATTTGGACGACATCCTCATAGCCAGCAGTAGTTGTCAGGAGCATCTGTCCCACCTCCACCAGCTCTACTCCTGTCTGAGTGATTTCGGCCTCACGATCTACCCGGCCACATGCCAGTTCAGACTCGAGACCATCGCCTTCCTGGGCCACAGGATTACCAAAGACGGGGAAACACCTCTGCCCACCAAGGTAGACGCGATCCACCACTTCACCCGGCCCAACACAGTCAAAGGCCTGCAGGAGCTCGTTGGTATGGTGAACTTCTACCACCATTTCCTCCCCTCAGCAGCCAGTATCATGCGCCCTTTGTTTGCCCTGATGTCGGGTAAAGGCAAGGACATTACTTAGGACAAAGAGGCCGTGGCTGCTTTCATTAAAGCCAGGGAAGCCTTGGCAGATGCCGCGATGCTGGTGCACCCCAGAATGAACGTTCTAACTGCTCTCACAGTGGACGCATCCGACACAGCAGTCGGTGGGGTGCTGGAGCAACTCATTGAGGGGCGCTGGCAACCCCGGGCGTTCTTCAGCAAGCACCTACAACCACCCGAACTCAAGTACAGTGCCTTCGACCGGGAGCTGTTGGCACTGTATCTGGCAATCCGGCATTTCAGGTACTTCTTAGAAGGCAGGCCGTTCACCGCATTCACGGACCACAAACCGTTGACCTTCGCATTCAAGAAGGTGACCGATCCCTGGTCGGCCCGCCAGCAGCGACATCTGTCCTACATCTCCGAGAACACAACTGACATCCAGCATGTCTCGGGAAAGGACAACGTCGTGGTGGACGCACTCTCCAGACCAGCTGTCCAGGCCCTGTCCCTGGGGTGGACTATGCAGCACTGGTGGATGTGCAGCAGGCAGACAACAAGATGCCCAGCTACAGGACCGCAGTCTCGGGTTTGCAGCTGCAAGACATCCTCATAGGCCCAGGTGAGAGGACCCTCCTGTGTGATGTGGCTACCGGCCAACCTCGCCCCATCGTCCCGGCAGCCTGGCAGCGGCGAGTTTTCGGCTCCATACACGGCTTGGTGCACCTATCTATCGAGCCAACCGTTTGATGGTCTCCAGCACATTTGTGTGGCACCGACTTCACAAACAGGTCAGCGAATGGGCCAGAATGTGCACACGGTACCAAACAGCCAAGATGCAGCGGCACACCAAAGCCCCGCCGGAGGTTCAACCACATTCATGTGGATATCGTGGGGCCCCGCCAGTGTCGTGAGGAGCGCGGTACCTCCTAACTATTGTAGACCAGTTCACAAGATGGCCAGAGGCGGTCCCGCTCACCGACACCACCGCCGATTCCTGCGCCTGAGCGCTGACTGCAACCTGGATAGCACGCTTCGGGATACTGGCCCACATTACCTCCGATAGAGGTGCCCAGTTCACCTCCAGCCTGTGGTCGGCTGTACCCAGCCTGTTGGAAACACAGCTACACCACACAACTGCCTACTACCCACAGTCGAACGGATTCGCGGAACGCATCCATCGTCACCTGAAGTCGGCTCTCATGGCCCGCCTGAGAGGACCTAACTGGGTGGACGAACTTCCCTGGGTCCTGCTTGGAATCCGCACGGCACCCAAAGAGGATCTGCACACCTCGTCGGCCGTGTTGGTGTACGGCGCACCCCTGGTCATCCCAGGAGAGTTCATACCAGCCCCAAGGGGGCAAGAGGAAGAACCCGCAGCAGTCCTGGACAGACTACGTGAGAGGCTCGGCAACCTGGCCCCCGTACCGACTTCACAGCACGGACAGACCCTGTCCTACGTACCCAAAGACCTGCAGAACTGTAAGTTTGTGTTTGTACGAAGGGGCGCACACAGGGCACCGCTACAGCGGCCATACGAGGGGCCGTTCAAGGTGATCAACAACAACGGGTCCGCGTACGTTCTGGACATTGTGGGGGGGGGGGGAAGAGGAGGTTTTCATGGTGGACCGACTCAAACTGGCCCATGTGGACTTGGTGCAGCTGGTCGAGGTTTAGGCACCGTGGCACAGAGGCAGACCACCCAAACAGAGACTGATCCAGACTGTGGACATCGGGGGGGGGGGGGGGGGGTGTATCGCCAGTTCTGGAGGGGGGGTGGGTTATGTGGCGACCCACTTTCTGCGCATACGGGTTGGTACTTTAACTGGTCATTGTAAATTGTCCTGAGATGAGACGAGGATTAAATCAGGATTCCTGGGCAGTGTGGCTCGAAGGGCCAGAGGGGCCTATTCCATGCTGTGTGCCAATAAATAAATGAATTAAATAATTTACATGGACTTTACTGATTTTTTCATGAGTTCATTCTAAAAGTATTCCTGAGTTTCCTCTCACCCTCCTCCATATGGGAGTCCAGTCCTACTGTCAATTACTCTGTCTGAGCAGCTTCCTCAAAGTCCACAGATACATTCGAATGAATTTAAACCTGCAGTCTGTGTCTCTCTCTTCCTCTTTAATTTAAATCCATCTTATGGATGTCATTTCCATTCCCTTCACTCTTCCATCACTCTGTGTCAGACGTCTCAATGAGTCAGTAAATTGTGGTGCAAACCATTTCAGCACATCATCCCGTTGGACTGAGGCATTGCTTCCAGATTCCTCCTCTGACCAGACACTTCCTCACCTGCCATCCCCTCTCCTTCTATGACCTGACATCTGATTTATGCTCCTGTGAAACACCTTCTGATGATTTCCTATATTAAAGCCACACTGTCAATGCAAGTGGTTGCTTTTGGGCAAAATTGTCCAATTATTTTGCATTGCAGACCAACCACGTCCACAAATGAACCACAAAAGTTTTTGATGATGAATGGGGGCTGAGTCGCAAGGAAGTCACATTTTCTATTAGAATGTGCAAGAACGTAGAAAATAAAATCAGAAAACAGCGAGGTAGACAGTGTCTGGGAAAGAACATTAATCACTGGTGATTCAGGTCTGCATTCCCCTTCAGACTGTAGTGGGGTCACACTTATCTCTCTTGATGGTTAGTCCGGGGAACACTTACAAGGGCTTCCGTACTCAGTCTGTACTGTTTCCAGTACAGATAGAGAGATACAGCACAGAAACAGGCCCAACATCACACTGATTCTGTATGAACCATTAACCACACTGAGTCTGAACTAGCCATTAACCACTGTACCTGCACTAACTTTTATCCATCTGGCATATAATTTCCTTTCTTCTGCCTCTGTGCCTTCTTAAGAAATGGAGTGACATTTGTAATTTTCAGTCCTCTGGAAACATTTCAGAATCTAGTGATTGTTCAAAGATCATTTGTGATCTTTGTGTAAATCAGTTGTGATGAGGCATCCCACTACCACACGCTCTTTTAGAAAGTGGATTCCTGAAGCTGAACAGGCCCTGAGAGACTGCTTCGGTACTACTAACTGGGATGTACTGCAAGGGGGGCCCTGTGGGGGCGTTGGGGAGGTCACTGAATGCACAACGGAGGTTTCTTCCTTCTGCCATCTGCGTGAGATGATGGGCTATCTGGGACTTTGAGACTGTTTTTTTTACCGTGCCCATGGTCTGCTCTTATCAAATTATGGTATTGCTTTGCACTGTTGTAACTGTATGTTATAATTATGTGGTTTTTTTGGTCAGTTAGTCTTGGTCTGTCTTGTGTTTATGTGATATCATACTGGAGGAACATTGAATTTCCCCTTGGGGATGAATAAAGTATCTATCTATCTATCTATCTATCTATATTAACTTTTGTGTGGATGCCGTTGTTCCTGTTAGAACTGTTCGCTGCTATCCCAATAATAAGCCCTGGATCACTAGCCACATCAAAGGCCTCCTAAACCAGAAGAAGAGGGCCTTTAAAGATGGTGATCGGTTGGAGCTTAAAAGAGTTCAGAAGGAACTCAGAGTACAGATCAGGGGGGCAAAGGAGCAGTATAGGAGGAAGCTAGAACAAAAGCTGCAGAACAAAAGCATGAAGGAGGTGTGGGATGGGATGAAGATCATCACCGGATGCGGTGCAAAGCGGGGGGCAAACATAAGTGGAGATGTGGAGAAAGCGAACCAGCTGAATAACTTCTTCAATAGGTTCGATAGCACAATCTCATCCTCACCGCAGAACTCCACACCAGGCTTGTCTTTCTACTCGTCCTCCCTCTCACTTCCCTCGCAGGAAAATAGCTACTCACAGGAGACCTTGCCCACGCCCGGGATTACGGCTGCACAGGTGAAAGGTCAACTGAGGAAGATCTGTACCAGCAAGGCAGCTGGACCGGATGGAGTATCCCCACGATTACTGAGGGCCTGTGCGACGGAGCTGGGAGAACCCCTACAGCGCATCTTCAACATGAGCCTGGAGCAGAGAAGAGTACCCAGACAGTGGAAAACATCCTGTATTGTCCCGGTACCGAAGAAACCACAACCAAAGGAGTTGAATGACTTCAGACCTGTTGCCTTGACGTCGCACGTGATGAAGACCATGGAGCGGCTGATAATACAGAATCTGAGGCCACAAACCAGGCATGCCCGGGATCCTCTTCAGTTTGCATATCAAGAGAAGGTGGGAGTGGAGGATGCTGTCACGTATTTGCTGCACAAATCCCTCTCTCACCTGGATGGGGTCAGTGGTGCTGTGAGGATTACATTCCTGGACTTCTCTAGTGCCTTTAACACCATCCAGCCCAGGATCTTAAGCACAAACTAACGGAGATGGGAGTACACTCTCACATGGTGGCTTGGATAGTGGACTACTTGACAGATAGACCTCAGTATGTGCGGTTGGGAGACTGTAGGTCTGACATGGTGGTCAGCAGCACAGGAGCGCCGCAGGGGACCGTGCTCTCTCCGGTCCTGTTCACCCTGTACACATCAGACTTCCAATATAACTCGGAGTCCTGCCATGTGCAGAAGTTCGCTGATGACACGGCCATAGTGGGGTGTGTCAGGAATGGACAGGAGGAAGAGTATAGGAAACTGATACAGGACTTTGTGATATGGTGCAACTCAAATTACCTGCGTCTCAATATCACCAAGACCAAGGAGATGGTGGTGGACTTTAGGAGATCTAGGCCTCATATGGAGCCAGTGATCATTAATGGAGAATGTGTGGAGCAGGTTAAGACCTACAAGTATCTGGGAGTGCAGTTAGACGAGAAGCTAGACTGGACTGCCAACACAGATGCCTTGTGCAGGAAGGCACAGAGTCGACTGTACTTCCTTAGAAGGTTGGCGTCTTTCAATGTTTGTAGTGAGATGCTGAAGATGTTCTATAGGTCAGTTGTGGAGAGTGCCCTCTTCTTTGTGGTGGCGTGTTGGGGAGGCAGCATTAAGAAGAGGGACGCCTCACATCTTAATAAGCTGGTAAGGAAGGCGGGCTTTGTCGTGGGCACAGAACTGGAGAGTATGACATCGGTAGCAGAGCGAAGGGCGCTGAGTAGGCTACGGTCAATCATGGAAAACCCTGAACATCCTCTGCATAGCACCATCCAGAGACAGAGAAGCAGCTTCAGCGGCAGGTTGCTATCGATGCAATGCTCCTCAGACAGGATGAAGAGGTCAATACTCCCCAATGCCATTCGGCTTTACAATTTAACCGCCAGGGGTAAGATACGTTAAGTGCCGGGGTTAGGACTGAGCTTAAGTTACCATTCAATGTATTTTATTTTAAGTATTTTATTTTATGTATGTATTTTAAGTATTGTATGTTTTGCTACAATAGTTTTGCTACAATAAGTGTATGGGACATTGGAAAAAAATGTTGAATTTCCCCATGGGGATGAATAAAGTATCTATCTATCTATCTATCTATCTATCTATCTATCTATCTATCTATCTATCTATCTATCTATCTATCTATCTATCTAATGCCTCCACATTCTCTTCAGCTACCTCTTTCGGATACCTGAGGTTTTGTCCATCTAGTCCATGCTACTTAAGTGTCTTTAGACTTTTCAGCATCCCAGGTAGCTTCTTAGGAATAGAAATGACACTTACCTCTATCCCCCGACACTCTTGTATTTCTGGCATTCTGCTGGTGTATTCCATAGTGAAGACTGATACAAAATATTTCCCAACTTCCCCTGCTTTTTCTTTGTCCCACATTGCTACCTCTCCAGTGTAATTTTCCAGTGGTCCAATAGCCACTCTGGTTTCTCACTTACTTGATATATATATGAAAAAAGCTTTGGCATCCACTTTTATGTTATTGTCTTGCTTACCTTCATATTTCATCTCTTCTGTCTTTACATCTTTTTTTAGTTGCCTTCAAATTTAAGTTCAAGATTATTATTATTCATCCGGGTGTGAATGCCTATCAATACAGACAAACAAAGTAGCATTTCTCCGGACCAAGCTGCAAAACACAGTACCAACTGTCATAACAGCGCAAGCTACATATAGCACACGATAGGAAGCCTTCTGTTGGGTTTTGCTATATAATATGCCCCCTCTTTTCCTTTGTGCTGTCTTTGACTTCATTTGATAGCTATGTTGTCTCATTCTCCCTTCGGAATACTTCTTCATCTCTGGGATGCAACTTTTCTGTGCCTTCCACATTTCTCACAGAAACTCCAGCCATTGCAGTTCTTCCATCAAACCTGATACTGACCCCTTCCAATCAACTGTGTCCAGGTCCTCTCTCATGCATCTGTAATTCCCTTTACTCCAGTGTGTACTGATACATCTGATTTTGGCTTCTCCTTTTCAAACTGCAGGGTGAATCACATTAGATTATGATCACTTACTCCTAAGTGCTCCTTTACCTTAAGCTCCCAAATCAAATCTAGTTCATTACCTTATACCCAATCCAGAATTACAGTTCCACTTTTGGAGTCAACCACAAGCTGCTCTAAAAACAATTTCATAGACATTCTACAAATGTCTTCTCTTGGGATCCAACACAAATCTCATTTTCCCAATCTATCTACATATTGAAATGCCCATGAGTATTGTAACATTCCCCTATTTGCATGACTTTCCTATCTCCCAATGTAATTTGTAGCCCTCATCCTGGCTACTGTTCAGAGGCCTGTATATAACTCCCATCAGGATCTTTTTACCCTTGCAGTTTCTTAACTCTGCCTACAATGATACTACGTCTTCTGATATGATGTCACCTCTTTCTAAGGATTTGATTTCATTTTTTACCAACAGAGCCACCTCATCCCCTCTGCCTACCTGCCTGTCCTTTCGATAGTATGTGCATCTTTGGATGTTAAGCTCCCAGCTACGATCTTCTTTCAGCCACGACTCAGTGATGCTCACAACGTCATACCTGCCAATCTCTAACTGCGCTACAAGACCTTATTCCATATACTGTATGTATGCCAATATAACATCTTCAGTCCTGTATTCATCACTCTTTTGGTTTTGGCCCCCTGTTACACTTTAACTCATTCACATGACTTCAAGTGCCCCATCCTCAACCCTATCACTCTGCTTCCCATCCCCTGTCAAATTAGTCTTAACCGTCCTCAAAAGCTGTAGCAAACCTGCCTGCATGGATATTGGTCCCCCTTGGGTTTAGGTGTAACCTATCCTTTTTGTGCAGGTCATACATTCCTTATAGATGCTGCCTGGTCTGCTGTGTTCCACCAGCTTTTTGTGTGTGTTGTTACGAGGAAGTCTGTTTAGTCAAAGTCCGACCACTCCAACACTGTTCACTCACACAATGGCCACTCCACTTTCACCTTGCTTCTTTTTATTAATTCCTGCCAAGTGCCTAGTAGATTGTTATGACTGCAGTCCCAAAAATCCTGAGCACTTTTTAAACCTTGCACAGCATCACCAATGAATGACATTTTGTGCTGGTTACAAACCATTGTAAAGTCATTGTAAAGGTTGGCGTCATTCAATGTCTGTAGTGAGATGCTGAAGATGTTCTATAGGTCAGTTGTGGAGAGCGCCCTCTTCTTTGTGGTGGTGGGTTGGGGAGGAAGCATTAAGAAGAGGGACGCCTCACGTCTTAATAAGCTGGTAAGGAAGGCGGGCTCTGTCGTGGGCAAAGTACTGGAGAGTTTAACATCGGTAGCTGAGCGAAGGGCGCTGAGTAGGCTACGGTCAATTATGGAAAACTCTGAACATCCTCTACATAGCACCATCCAGAGACAGAGAAGCAGTTTCAGCGACAGGTTACTATCGATGCAATGCTCCTCAGACAGGATGAAGAGGTCAATACTCCCCAATGCCATTAGGCTTTACAATTCAACCGCAAGGACTTAAGAACTTTTAAAAGCTATTATTAATGCTTTTTGAGATAGTGATTTAGATGCATATCATATTTTTTACTGAGTTAAGTATTGTATGTAATTAGTTTTGCTACAACAAGTGTATGGGACATTGGAAAAAAAGTATCTATCTATCTATCTATCTATCTATCTATCTATCTATCTATCTATCTATCTATCTATCTATCTATCTATCTATCTATCTATCTATCTATCTATCTAAAACACCTGAGCTCCTTTTAAACCTTGCACTGTATCACCAGTGAATGGCCTCTCACACTGATTGCAGCCCGCAGAAAAATAAGCAGTAAAGTCAAGAGCGAAGGTTATCAAAATTACAGTGGGATCTTGTTCAGCTGAATAAGTGGACTGAAAACTGGCAAATAGAGTTCTATTCAGGGAAGTTCAAGATGTAATACCTTGGAAAGTTAAACCAAGTTACGACTTCCACAGGGAATGATAGGGTCCTGGAGGGTGTTGTGGAACAGACAGGCCTTGGAGTTCAAGTAGAAAGCTGACAATAGGACCTCCAGTGCAGTAAGCTTTGGAATGCTGCCTGTGCCACGTGCCTGTGAGGATAAAAATAGGATGAGTTGGCAGATGAAAGTATGGCTGAGAATCACATACAGAGGGCAGGATTTCAGATATCTGAATACAAGAAGATTATAGTTGGGAGCCTAACATCCAAGGATACACATTGTTTCAGAAGGATAGGCAGGTAGGCAGAGGAGGTGGTACGGAAGATGTAGAATCATTGTGGGTAGAGTTAAGGAACTGCAGGAGTAAGAAGACCCTGAAGCGTGTTATATACAGACCTCCAACAGCAGCCAGGATGTGGGCTACAAATTACAATGGGAGAGAGAAAACACAAATCAAAAGAGCAAAGTTATGATAGTCACAGGGAATTTCAATATGCAGGCAGTTTGGGAAAATAAGGTTTGTTACTGATTTTGGATTCCAAGAGAGAGAATTTGTGGAATGCCTACGAGATGGATTTTTAGAGCAGCTTGTGCATGAGCCCACTAGGGAATCAGCTATTCTGGATTGGGTGTTGTATAATGAACCAGATTGGATTTGGGAGTTCAAAGTAAAGGAACCCTTACGAGCCAGTTATCAAATTATGATAGCATTCACCCCTCAATTTGAAAGGGAGAAGCTAAAGTCAGATTTATCAGAACATAGAACAGTACAGGACAGGAACAGACCCTTCAGCCCACAATGTTGTGTTGAACCAGCTGAAAAGTAAATCAAAAATCCACTAAAACTAATCCCTCCTATCTACACAATGTCCATATCCATCCATTTTCCTCATATTCACGTGCCTATCCAAACGTCTCTTAAAAGTCTCTAATGTATTTGCCTTTACCTCCATACCAGGCAGTGCATTCCAGGCATCCTCCACTCTCTGAGTGAAAACTTATCCCTCCCATCCCCTTTGAACTTACCTTCTCTCACCTTTAATGCATACCCTCTGCTATTAGACATTTCTACCCTGGGAAAAAGATTCTCTGCCAACTCTATCTATGCCTCTCAAAATCTTATAAACCACTATCAGAATTCTCCTCAGCCTCCACCCCTCCAAAGAAAACAACCCATGTTTGTTTAGCCTCTCATGATTGCACATTCCCTCGAAACCAGAGAGCAACCTGTTAACCTCTTTTGACCCTCTCCAAAGCCTCAACATTCTTTCTTTTGCGGTGTGATGAACTGTATCAAATCCTCCCGATGTGGCCGAATCAGAATTTCATAAAATTGCAACATAATCCCTTGACTTTTGAACTCAATGTCTCAACCAATGAAAGAAAGCTTAACCACCCATAAGCCTTCCATAAGCCTTCTTAACCACCCTATCCATCTGTGTAGCCACTTTCAAGGAACTATAAACTTGGATCCCAAGATCTCTGTGCTCAGCAACATTGTTAAGGGTCTTGCCCTTAACAGTGTACTGTCTCCTTGCATTTGCCCTACCAAGGTGTAGCACATCACATTTATCTGGGTTACACTCCATCTGCAATTTCTCTGCCCATATCTGCAATGATCCATATTGTGCTGTATTCTTTGCCAGTCTTCTACACTATCCACAACTCCACCAATCTTGGTATCATCTGCAAACGTATTAACCCACCCATCTCCATTTTCATCCAGGTCATTTATATACATCACAAACAGCAGAAGTACCAGTACAGATCCCTGCGGAACACCACTAATTACAGACCTCCAGCTCAAATATATCCCTTTGATCACTACACTCAGTTTTCTCTGTGCAAGCTAGTTCTGAATTGAAACACCCAATTCACCTCAGACCCCATGCATCCTAATCTTTTGGATTAGACTCCCAGGACAAACGTTGTCAAATGCCTTACTAAAATCCATGTACAGAATATCCATTGGCCTATCATCATCAATCTATCATCACCTTGTCAAAAAACTCAATCAAGTTGTTAAGGCACGACCTGCCTTGCACAAAGCCATTCTGGTGCTCCCTTGTTAGGTCATGGATTTCCAAATGCTCATATATCCTATCCATAATAATTTCCTTACAACTGACATGAGATTCCCTGTTCTATATGTTATGAATGTACCACAGCTCTGAGGGGCCGAAGGGAGCAGGGGTAGCCCCCTCCTTTTTGAGAATCGCAAGATCACTATTGAGTCAATTCAGGAGACACAGAAAATGAGAGAAAGACATGCAGAATCCACAAAAGGGTTAGAATGTGTCCTGGCCTCCGAAAGGCGGACCCATTGATACCAGCTATTGTCTCTTGGAGACGGACTTGTGTATTGCATCATGGACGATGCAATCAAAGCCCCAGGCAATGAACCAAGGAGGAGGTTGGTGGAGGGATTGCATCATCCCAATCTGATTGACACCTGAGACCCTGTGAGTCAGGATAAAAAGAGGGTCTGTGGGAACAGCCCCTCAGATGCACCAGAAGAAACGCTAGCGATCCCGTAATAGTGAAAGCTGGTGGAAGGCCACGTGCATCCGCTTCCATTTGCCCGGAATCGGTGACCTTTGCCACGGAAAAACATTTTTTAGCTAACAACGGGGAACTCAACTCTCAACGACTCTCGAAGGATTGACATCATAAACAGAATGGGCAAGTTTTAACCCGTCTCTCTCTCTCCAACAATAGCCACACAGCGGTCCCCAACTGAACGAACTATATATTTCCATCGGACAATTCATTATCCCCTAGACAATGATACAGCTTATTTCTTATTGATTATTATTATACCCGCGCTTTTAGATTTAGTATTGACGACGTATATTATCTGTGTGTTTGCATTGATATTATTTTTGTGTATTTCTATCAATAAATACTGTTAAAAATAGTACCATCAGACTTCAACGGACCTCTCTATCTTTGCTGGTAAGTGACCCAGTTACGGGGTACGTAACATATAGTTCCCAGGATTTTCCCTTGTTCCCTTCTTAAACAGAGGTACAACTTTGGGTAATTCCCAGTCATCTCAGACCTTGCCTGTGCCTAGAGAAGAAACAAAGACACAGGTAAGGGCCCAGCAATCTCATCTCTTGCCTCTGTCAATAATCTGGGATAAATCCCATCAGGCCCCGGGGACTTATCCACCTTAATATTCATAAGGAGATACAACACTTCCTTTTCCTTAACCACTAAACACCCTAACATACCTATGCACTCAGCTCTGATCTCCTGCTCCTCCATGTCATTTTCCTTAAGAAATCCTGAAGCAAAGTTCTCATTAAGTACCTCACTCACCTTCTCCACATCCAACAAACGTTCCCCTCTTTATCCTTGAGTAGCCCTACCTTCTCTCTAGTTATCCTCTTGTTCTTGATGTATGTGTAGAATACCTTGGGATTCAGCTTAATCCTACTTCCCAAGGACTTTCGTGGCCCCTCTTGGCTTTCCTAATTCCTTTCTTTATTTCTTTTCTGGTTTCTTTATACTCCTCATGTGTTTCGTTTGATTCTAACTTCCAAAGCTTTACATGCTTTTCCCTTTTCTTCTTGACTAAATTCATCACCTCTCTGGACATCCGAAATTCTCTTATCTTTTCATCTCTCTTTCCTTCTAACAGGAACATACATTTACTGTACTCTGTGCAATTGAACTTTAAACCCCTTCCACATGTCTGATATGGACCTGCCGGAAAAAAATGTTTTCCCAAAGAACTCTTCTCAGTGCCTGCTTCATGCCCTCATAATTTGCCCTAATCTAATTTTAGAATGTCCTGCAGTGACTATACCTGTCCGTATCTATAGCTATCCTGAGCATTAAGTGGTTGTGGTCACTGTTCACAAACTGCTTATACACTGAGAGGTTGATCACCTGGCCAGGCTCATTACCCAACACCAGGACCAGTACAGCCCCTCCTCTTATCCGACCGTCTTGTGATTGCACCTTTCCTATTCTTGAGTTCCACCCAAATGGACACAGTTTCTGAATCCTCCATTATGTTTCCCCTCAGTGCAGCTGTGATATTCTCCTTTAGTAGCATACACCCCTTCCCACCCGTTTACCTCCTTCCTTATCATTTCTAAAACTTCGAAATCCTAGTACATCAATCACCCATTCCTACCCCTCTCTCAACCAAGTCTCTGTAATGGCCACAACATCATTGTTTCATGTACCGAGCCAAGCTCTAAGTTCATTTCCTTTACCCATAGTTACTCCGAGCACTAAAACTCAGACACTTCAAACTATCTGTCCCATCATACCAAGATTTTGCCTCTCAATACTTTCCCTGACATCCACCTTCCTGTCCAATACTTCAGGTACTGAACTTCTGATCCTTTTCCAGACCCTGGAAACACAGTTTAAACCCTCCCAAGTAGCATTAACAAACCTCCTGGCTAGGATATTCCTTCCCCTCCAGTTCGGGTGGAACCCGTCTCTCTTACACAGGTCAGGCCTTCCCCAGAATAGGCCCCTATGATCCAAGAACATTAGACACTGCCCCACATACCATCTCCTCAGCCACTCAGTAATCTGTGCTTTCATCCCATTCCTATCTGTATCATCCGTACATGGGGAGTAATCCGGAAATTACTATCTTGGAGGTCTTTCTCTTCAGCCTCTTTCCTAAATCTACATACTAATTTCTGCCTATGTCTTTGGTGCCGGTATGCATCACGACATCTGGCTATTCACCCCCCCCCCCTTGAGTATACCCTGCAGCCTCTCTGGTACATCCTGGACCCTAGCATCCGGAAGGGAACACACCACCCTGGCGTTGTTTTTGCTGCCACAGAATCTCTCCTCTGTTCCCTAGCACTTCCCAACTGGCTGAATTTACCCTCCCCAACTGGCTGAATTTACCCTTCCCAACTGGCTGAATTTACCCTCCCCTGCTGAGCCTCAGAGCCGGCCACAGTGTCACTAGCCTGGCTGTTGCTGCTGTGCCCTGTTGGGTCATCCCCCATAGAGTATCCAAAGAAGTATAGTTGTTGCTGAGGGAAATGGCCACAGGGGACCTTGCAATGGCTGTTTATTTCCCTTCTCTCTCCTGGTGGTCACCCATCTACTGTGTGAAGCCTGAATTCTGGGTGTGACCATCTCCTCAATCGTCTCATCTATAATGTCTTCAGACTCCTGGCTGATCCTGAGTACATCCAACTCTAGCTACAGTGGAGTATTGCCCCGTGGGGTAAGGCTGCCATTCTGCCATTGCCCTGCGGGATGATCTGCCTTGTCTTGTCCTCTCCTCCATGGGGTAAGTCAGGCCATTCTGCCATTGCCCTGCAGGGGGAATCTGTCTTGTCTTGTCTTTGCCTCTGTCGGGTAAGTCAGGCATTCTGTCGTTACCAGATGGATGGACCTGCCCCACCTTGGTGTGGAGTGAAAGTTGAGTCCCGGCTTGTCGAAGGATACATCCCGGCCCTATGTTGATGTACGGTTCCTAGTCTGCCTCCAAGCTCCAGCCTCTGAGCTATGCAAGCCTCAAGACCCCAGTCTCAAGCCTGAAGCTTCAAGACCCCAGTCTCAAGCTCCAAGAACCCAGGCCTAGTCATGTCTTTGCCTGGTTTGGGGTCCGAGCCCTAGTCAGGATCCAGGTTCTGGGTCCTTGTCCAGTCTCGGGCTCGAAGTTCATGCCAGGCTCCTTGTTCCCAGTCCCTCATCCTGCTCCTGCTTCCCTAGCCTAGTCTACGACCTGTCCCATCCTTTAATTTTGTCCCGTCCTGTTCCTAGTACTTCAGTGTCTGTGTCCTGCATTTGGGTCGATTCCCAATGCCCCGCCCCCCTTATGACACCTACGCCACTTCAGCAAACCTTGCAGCCAAGATATTGGTTCTCCTAGTTCGGGTGCCACCCGTCCCAATCTACCTGCATATTTAAATTCCCGATCACTATCTTCATATTGCACTTTTGGCATGCATTTTTTATCTCCCATTGTAATTTGTAGTCTGCATTTTGCTCCCAATTAGAGGTCAGTTTATAACTTCCATTAGGGTCTTGTCCCCTTGCAGTTCCTACCCACAAAGATTCTACACCTTCCGATCCTATGTCACATCTTTCTAATGACTTGATTTAAGTTTTATCAAAACAACCACACCACACCCTCTGCCTATTTGCCTGTCCTTTCAATACAATGTTCACACTTGGATGTTAAGCTTCCAGGCTATAATTCTTTTTCAAGCATGATTCAGCAGTGCCCACAATGTCATACATGCCAATCTATAGCTGTGCTTCAAGTTCATCTAGCTTATTGTGTATATGGCGTGCATTCAAATACAACACCTTCAGTCCTATATTCACTCTTTTTTTGATTTTTTCTTTTACATTTCAAATCATACCACTGTCTGCAATGTTGTCCTATCATCAGCCTCTGCTTGCTAGTTGTCTCACTACACACTGCCTCCTGTAAACCAACAACTCGATCTTCAGACCTGTCACTCCATTTCCCATGCCCCCCCCACCCCACCAAATGAGTTCAAACCCTTGAGCAGCTCCCGCAAACCTTTCTGCAAAGATACTTGCCTCCTTGGATTCAGGTGTAACCCATCCCTTTTGTACAGGTCTTAACTTCCCCAGAAGAGATCCCATTGATCCAGAAATGTAAACCCTGTCCCCTGCATCAGTTCCTCAGCCACACATTCATCTGCCAAATCATTTTCTTCTGACCCTTACCCTATTGTTCTCTCAAATCAAGTGTTGCTTGATTTTCTTGGTTAAGTTCATGATTATTGTCCCAAATACCCATTCTGAATCTGCCACCTTCTGCTTATCAAGGCCCAGAGGCTCGGAGTAAAGAGGAAAGGTGTAAAGTCCGAGCGGTTGTGAAAGGCCTCAGACTGCATTGTCTGTTGATTGTGCTGTCGTTGGGGTTGCAGTGTCAGAGAATGCAATGTGGTGAGATAAGGAAGGCGAAAGTTTGGGTTTCATGGGATGCCTCCGTTAGTCAATTAGTTACCTTGACAACGGTGACGAATGTGCTGTAGAGGAAACTGATGATGAACAGAATGGCAAAGGCAGCAACTGTAAGCACATTGTCATCTCCATCCACGTGTCCCTGTTCTTCCTTCCCCTCCTCTCCTGTTAAGTCTGTGCAGGTTTCCGAAACAATTGAGTAAGTGAGACAGTTAGTTTCTTGTTGATGTTTCCTGAAGTTCAACAGCATCCCAATCATGTGAAGACAAAAGGAAGACAGAAACAGAGGAGGCCTGAGGCAGATCCACCATTCAATGACCTGACTTTTGCCCAGATCCATTATCCCTGGGAATATCCAAACCATTCACTCTCATGTTTAAAATGACCTTTAGACCTGACACTGTGGAAGACTGTTTTAAACTTCCATGGACCTCCTCAAGTTGAATGTCTGTTTTTCATTACATTAATGTCTTGTTTTGCAATGTCTTTTTTCCCTCTTCATTGTCTTGCATGATTTATGTAAAATTAGGATTTAGCGTGTTGTCTGAAGCTACATGCCTGTGATGCTACAAGCAAGTTTCTGATTTTACCTGCACCTCAAGACTTAAGTCATGTTTCCTCACAGCATGTCATTTGTAACTTGGGAGCCCCGGGACAGAACTAAATGAATTAGTTTCTCTGAATCAACTATGTTCACACCGCTGTAAATGTTGACCAGATCTTCACAGCGATCTACATTACAGATGCTACACTCTCATTTAACATCATCGCAAATTGTAATTTGCACTGGGGAGTGCATGTATGTTCAGCAGTCCTGGCTGAACCCAAACGTACCTGACGCTGTTATTGAGTTGGCCAGCTGCTCTGTTTACAGGGCCGACCACACGAAGGATTCCGGGAAGAGCAGCAGAGGAGGACTGTGTGTCATATGTAAACAATAACTAGTGCACAGCCGTGAACATTGTGGATAAACACTGCCGCACGGACTTGCAGCTCCTCATAGTAAGGTGTAGACCGTTCTTTCTCCCGAGGGAATTCACGACGATAATAATTGTGGCTGTATACATTCCCCCGCAAGCTAAAGCTAAGTTAGCATTTGTAGCAGGGGACTTCAATCACATAGATCTCAAACTGGTCATGCCCAAATTGTACAAAAATGTGAATTTCCCGACACAAGAAAATAACATACTAGACCAAGTCTATACAAATATTCCAGGAGTATTCAAAGCGACCCCATCTGCACATTTAGGACAATCAGACCATCTCCCTCGCACTGACCCCAGCTTACAGACCACAGATCTTCAGAGTAAAACCAACTATCAAGACAGTACATGTATGGTCTGAGGAACCCACCTCAATGCTACAGGACTGTTTTGACAACACAGATTGGGGCTTGTTTTCAAAGGGAGCAGACCTAGAGGAATATGCTGGTTCAGTCCTAGGATATATTAAGCTTTGCACAGAAAATGTAATAACACAAAAGACACTTAAGGTGTTTCCCAATCAAAAGCCACGGATCAACAGTAATGTGAGGGCCCTCCTCAGGGAGCGCGATGCAGCCTTCAGGTCAGGAGACAAACAAGCCTACGGTGAAGCACGGGAGAATCTCCGCAGGGGCATTAGGGATGCAAAGCACAAATACAAATTGCGCATTGAAAATCTGTTTGACAACAACAACCCCCACAGTATGTGGAAAGGCATCAAGGCGCTGACAGACAACACAACCAATAATCTGCAGCCAGATGATGACCCACACTGCCTGATGTCCTAAACCAGTTCTTTGCCCACTTTAATACTCAGAGGGAGGAGGCTGCTCCACTCATCAACCCAACTGACGATGAGTCCACACTGGTCCTTAAGCAACATCAGGTGAGATCCACCTTGAGGAAAGTGAGTGCGAGTAAGGCAGCTGGCTCAGACGGAGTGCCCGGCTGGGTACTGAAAGCATGTGCCAACCAGCTTGCTGAGGTGTTTACAAGTATAGTTAACCTCTCACTGCAACAAGCTGCCGTTCCAACGTGCCTTAAAACCTCCACCATCATCCCAGTGCCCAAAAAATCAGCTGTGAAGTGCCTGAATGACTATCGCCCTGTAGCGCTGACATCCATAGCCATGAAGTGCTTTGAGAGACTTGTGCTCTCACACATTAAGGCTACAATCCCACCTGATCTGGACAAACACCAGTTTGCCTACCGGGCAAACCGCTCCACAGAGAATGCAATCACAACAGCCCTCCATATTGCTCTGACTCACTTAGAGGAACCAAACACTTTTGTGAAGATATTATTTGTGGACTTTAGTTCTGCATTTAACACAGTCATCCCCCATAAACTGGTCAGCAAACTGAACACTTTTGGCCTTGGTTGCTCCCTGTGCTCATGGGTCATGGACTTTCTCACAGACCGACCACAGCAAGTCAGAGTTGGTAAGCACACCTCCACCACCCCCATCTTAAAAACAGGCACTCCGCAGGGCTGTGTGCTGAGCCCTATGCTCTACACACTCTTCACACATGACTGCACCTCCATCTACACCTCCAACTCCATAATTAAATTTACGGACGATACCACAGTGGTTGGCCGGATCTCGGACGAGGATGAAAAAGCCTACAGGCTTGAGGTAGATCATCTGACGGAGTGGTGTAAGGACAACGACCTGGTCCTTAACACTTCTAAAACAAAAGAGATGATCATTGACTTCAGGAGATCAAAGGACAGAGTACACAGCCCCCTCCATATACATGGAGAGGTAGTGGAAAGTGTGGAACATCTGAAGTTCCTTGGATTTATGTTGTCAAAGCAGCTGACATGGACCACCAATACCTCGATGCTTGTAAAAAAGGCACAACAAAGACTCTTCTTCCTCAGAAAGCTGAAACAGGCCAAACTCCCACAAAAGCTGTTGCTTAACTTCTACAGAAGCACAATTGAAACCATCCTGACCAACAGCGCCACAGTGTGGTATGCTAGCTGCACAGCCACACGCCGCTGAGCGACAAGACCTGCATCGTGTGGTGAAGGCGGCCCAGTGAATTGTCAGGATGGAGCTCCCAGGAGATTCCAGCAGACTCAGCAGGAAAGCAATCAGCATAACCAGAGACACCACACACCCCAGCCACTCCCTGTTTGACCCGCTTCTGTCCAGCAAAAGGTTCAGGACACTAAAAGCCAGAGCAAATAGAGTGAGGAACAGCTTCTACCCCAGAGCTGTGGCCTCCATCACACCACTCCCACAGAACAATGACTGAAACTGTGAGCACACACAAGGAATCCAATACTTGCACAAAATGGCATTTTGTGCATTACTGTGACATTCTGGTGCTGCTGCAACTTATTTTATTTTATGATTTTATGCTACATATCTATTTAATACTGTTTTTCTATTACTGTCTTGTTTTTATCTACCACTTTGTTTGATTGCCTGAGAGGAAGCCAAACAGAGTTTCATTGTACCTATGTATAATGACAATAAAGATCATTCAATTCAATTCAATTCAAAGACAGTGTGTCCTTTCTTGGATGTGGTCCAAAGACTTTGAGTTGGTTCTTGCCAATTCATTCAATCTATTATTATCTCTATAGTTAAATACTTCCAGTCTGCTGCCAGCCGTGTGTGAGTGGCAATATTGGTGATGTGTGTTTCTGCGCAATATCTAAACCATGAATAAATCTAGTGAATAGTGTCAGCACTCAACACATTGCTGCAGGTCCCAGGGAATCACTGGCTACATATTGTCCCTTCTTTCTGTGACTCTCCACTTTCTGAATGAGTTCACCAAATGCCTTCACAAAGTTGATAAAGTACCTTTCCCTGTCAATTAACTTTGTATATTTGAAACTGTGGACCAATCGGGAATGTTCTATCACTTGCACAGTGAAAACTATAACACACGTCTACCTATATTTACTTGAATGTCTGTCTGTCTGTACAATGAAGGACAGAACTAACCAACCAGGCAACACTTCCTACCCCTCATGTTTTGCATCCCAAAGTATACTGGCATTGAACACTGGCAGCCGGATGCTTTCCATACCTTCTTTATTGAACTTTGATTACACAAACACATGCTGACATTTAACCTCTCAAGTAGTCTACACAAGTTTCCAACAGGATCAAATCTAACACAAGGAAGTTTTAAAAAGAAATGCAGGATCTCAGAAATGTTGGTAATTTATTTTGATATAAATTTGATCATGAAATATATATTTTCATTCGGAGCTGATGAGAAACGATTTAATCTTGATTGTTCAGTGACGATGATGTCATAGTGAAGTAAAGCACACTGTTGTAGGATCAACCATCAACTGAAGGTTGACAATTGGAGTTGTTGGCCACTCTGTCCATGGGAATCTCTGCTGCAGAGAAGCCAGTGACCCAACTTCTCTCCATCTCATCTGGTGGGGAAGAGTAATTTTAGAAGGTTCCTATTTGGAATGGACTTTTTTAATGATGTTTTCCTGGAATACTCTGCTCTTTACCATCCAGGCCAATGTTTACACCACTAGTGATCTCTCTGCATCTAAAATGTCAAGGCGTTTTACTTTTGGAACTGAAAGAGAAATTGTGGAAAGTGTTCAGCAGGTTAGAGAACATTTGCAAACAAAGAAACATTGACACTAGGAAATCTGCAGATGCTGGAAATTCAAGCAACACACACAAAATGCTGGTGGAACACAGCAGGCCAGGCAGCATCTATAGGGAGAGGCATTGTCGACGTTTCGGGCCGAGACCCTTCGTCAGGACTAACTGAAAGGAAAGATAGTAAGAGATTTGAAAGTAGGAGGGGGAGGGGGAAATGCGAAATGATAGGAGAAGACCAGAGGGGGTGGGGTGAATCTGAGAGCCGGAAAGGTGATTGGCAAAAGGGATACAGAGCTGGAGAAGGGAAAGGATCATGGGATGGGAGGCCTAGGGAGAAAGAAAGGGGGAAGGGAGCACCAGAGGGAGATGGAGAGCAGGCAGAGTGATGGGCAGAGAGAGAGAG
This sequence comes from Hemitrygon akajei, assembly GCF_048418815.1. Taxonomy (NCBI): domain Eukaryota; kingdom Metazoa; phylum Chordata; class Chondrichthyes; order Myliobatiformes; family Dasyatidae; genus Hemitrygon; species Hemitrygon akajei. The sequence goes on along the minus strand of NC_133148.1, from coordinate 23,592,455 downwards.
AGAAAAAAAAGAACTAAATATATCAGAGATGGGGTAAGAAGGGGAGGAGGGCATTAACGGATGTTAGAGAAGTCAATGTTAATGCCATCAGGTCAGAGGCTACCCAGCCAGTATATAAGGTGTTGTTCCTCCAACCTGAGTGTGGCTTCATCTGGACAGTAGAGGAGGCCATGGATAGACAGATCAGAATGGGAATGGGACGTGGAATTAAAATGTGTGGCCACTGGGAGATCCTGCTTTCTCTGGCGGACTGAGCACAGGTGTTCAGCGAAACGGTCTCCCAGTCTGTGTCGGCTCTCACCAATATATAAAAGGCCACACCGGGAGCACCGGACGCAGTATACCACACCAGCTGACTTGGATCAGATTTTGGAGATCCACACACGGACATTGTGGGGGAGATTTCCAGTGCCCACAGATTGCAGAGCAGGGAGTGAAGAACATAGCCTGGATTTGAATATTAGTCCAGTACCCTGGCCTTTCTTTCTCTCTCTCCCTCTCCCTCCCTCCCTCCCACCCCCCGGTTAAATTTCATTACTTCGAATTTCCTGACCCATTTCTCATCCCTAAGTACATGGGTTCAGAAGCTCGCTCTGACAAGCTGCCTGTATTTTGTACAAATAGACGGTTGAAACCATTAGCTCAGACACTGAGAGAGAGAGAGAGAAGCAGAGAAACAAACAGGAAACAGAAGGTAAAACAGTTGCTGTGAGCAGTGAAGAGTGTAAAATATACTGGAGGACAAGCAGCACGTTCTCATGGCGGGAAAGAAGGTGAGGGCAGGTCAGGGTCGGGAGCCGACATTCCCAGAGGGGAGCAGATGCCAATGGCAAGGTAGGGTCCTCAGTTGTTGCCTGGATTTGCAGATGGCTGAAATGTGAGAGGGAGTCTGGTTGCTGAGCAACGGATATTGTTTATTGGCTGCTGTCGCCACGCTGCTGTGAAATGCGCAAAGGAAGTTGCCATGGTATCGCGCGCGGGGGAGTATGGTCAAACTGGAAAGAAGGAATAAAACGACAGAAGGGAGAAGACAGTGCCGAAATGATGCCGAAGACAGTGGAATCAGATGGAAGCTGTGTGTACGAGCTGCGGAAAGAGGTTTCACGAGGAGGTAGATTGAGTGAATATGTCGGAGAATGGCAGAGAGTGTGAGTGAGACTGGTATTGTGGCTATGAAGCAACACTGGATTGTAGTTGTTGATCTGGGTAATATGAATCAGTTCAGACACACGCTGACGCAAAGTTTAAGATACTGAGAATTTAATTGAGAGGCTGGGTTCGTGGCGATGATAACGTAAGTTCAGATCACATCATGGCAGCTGGGATGTTTAAGGAATTTATTGAATATGTACCTGTGGCTTTGAAAAATGTGTTGGTGCCTGAGCGCATGAATGACTTGCTTCACGGAAGGGAATCTGCTGACTTTACCTGGTCTGACCTGTATATGACCCTAGGCCCACAGTAATGTAACCTTTAACTGCACTGTGAAATGGCTCAGTAATCCACCCAGTTCAAGAGCAGTTGGGATGGGAAAGAAATGTTGTTCTACTCACATCCTGTGAATGAATAACTAAAAATCATCCACAGTTATGTTGTATCATGACGGATCGATCATTGTATTGTTTTTAGATCGATCCCACGGGATTGGGATTGATTTTTAATTAAATTGCAATGAAATTATTTCAGTGTTAATAATATATCAAGATTGTTTTACCGTTTCATATTTTATGTAGTTACATCACCATATTGTATTGAATTCTTTCCATGAAAGTTCCACTGATAAGTTGTTTCTGTTTGTATAAAATTGCATGTGATAGAATTCCCTCAGATATGGCATTGGGAATGACTCTGTCAATAATTGTATTGAGCAGTCCTGCTGACACATGCAGTCCAGGTTATGGGCATGGGGAGTCTCCACAGGAACTGGTTGCATGTTATCACCTGTTCCTGTGATAATTTGGTCAGTATCTGATTCAGAGCCAAGCCCCTCATGACCTGCTCTGCACTGCTGGTTACGGGCACAGGGAATCTACTACAATCTGTAATTTTGGGCGCAGACTCTAAAATCTACTCCGTATATATTTTCCCATATGACTGAACGTGGGGCATTCCCTGAGATGTTGGGTTGGGTTGGAATCTGATTCTTGGATTCCTCCAAATAGCTGATTTTAAATTGTTTCCTACACATGGGAATCACAACCTTCCCTAAGATCAATCGTGTATTCCCAAGCTCTGTCGTATTCCCTCTTAAACGACGTTGAGAATTAACCACAATTTCTGGTCCAGTGAAGGGTTTTCTTTCCAATTGTCTGATCCTTCCTAGTTTTCCCCATTGTCTATTCCTGGAGTATATTCCTTCAATATCTGGTCCCGTGTGCCTTCCTCCAATGTCTGTCCCTTGGCCTTACTCTGCTCAAATCAGGTGCTGGTGTCCATTACCCAAATAGCAATTCTATTCTGTTCTTGGTTTGCATTAATCTGTTACCTGTCTACTTTCTACTCCTGGTGTGCTTTCCTGCATTGGCATGTTTTCTCAAAATGTTCTGTCTTGCTGACATCACATTAAAACATGTACATGGCCGATCTCCAGTTCTGTGTCATCTGTACTTGTACCAACACCTCCACACTCTCTGATGGGAGATGCTGCAGGATGTACAAAGTTTCCTTCAGCTAGACACTGGGAAGACCAAAAGCTTTCTTCCCCACAGTGAGTTATGTTTCATGGCACTAATGCTGTTAAGCCACTTTTTCAATGACTTGAGAACAAAAGTTCAGGCTGACTTGGCTGTTCACTGCAGTACAGAGGGACAGAGGTGCTGCCTTTCAGCTGAGACATTGAAGGGAGATTGTGTGTGCAATGGAGAAGCTCCTGTCCCCACAGCTTGATGGGACGTGGAGTGTAGAGATTTAGGATAATGTGTTGAAATATGGAATCGAGCCACTCATTATGAAACATTCCATCAATATCTGGCTCTGGGATGTGTAACAGGGTTCTGAGAATCTCTTCCAATGAGCCTCTGTGTTTTCCTGAATATCTTTCTCGGGGTGCAGCAACCCCAGTGCTCCCACTGTGGGAAATCCCTTATGAACATGAGCAGCATGTGTGGGGCTACACTCATATATTACAGGCTGGAAATCTCTCCTATTTTTGTCCCGGGATGCATTACCCATTTCTTGTACTTGGAGGCAGGTGAAGTCACTGCACTGATGAGGGAACTAAGATGGGCTGAATAACTTCCCTCAGTTTTATCAACTCCAGTCACTTTATTTTCTCCTTTTTTTAATTAATATGATTTCAAATTATAACATACATGCCAGCAGAAAATTAAAAGGAAAGCTTCAGGCAATGATTTCCACAACATCTGATTTACAAAATATTACAGAGCAAGATCCCAAACCCACTCTCCACCACCCTCCCCTGCCGCATGAAACCTTTTTGCTCCGTAACAATAATTCCCCCTCCTCACTTCCCTCTTCTCCTTCACTGACCATAACCCCATCTCCTGCTCCCCATTCCTAAGCCTTAACCCTGCCTTCCTCTCCCCTCCTGTATACCCCCTCCAGTGTCACATATCCTGCCACTTTCCCAATGTATCATCCACTGCTGTCCCTCCGCCCACCTAACTGGCTCTGTGCCCCCATTTCCCATCTGGCATCCCCGGTGCATCTAGAGGTTTATATTCTGAAATGAGCAGTTGCAGTGCGGTAGCCTCGGATTGCCGAGTGAGTGAGATGGAGACTCCATTTGCAAACATCACAGCCACACGGGGATCTCTTGTCTGAATGTGGGGCGCGTATCTGCTGGTCACTGCTGAACCTGAAATATAGACAGGAGAGTATGATATTGTGTGTGACAAGGTGCAGCACAGAGCTTAACCTGTGAGGACAGGTGAACGAAATAACAGACGGTCTGTCCTCATTCAGGGAGACAGAACCCCATGAAGAGGATCTGTCAGCATTCTCTGAAATCACCCCAAAACAAGAATATGAATACCAGTTCAAACCTTTAGGATGATCTATTGTTAGGCTAATGTTGAAGTTCCTGAGTAAGATCAGAAGATAAGATATAGGCGCAGAATTGGGCCATTTGGCCCATCGAGTCTGATCCAGCATTTCATCATGACTGATCCATTTCCCTCTGAGCCCCGATCACCTGCCTTTTCCCAGTATCACTTCATTTATTTGGGTTAAACTCCACTTGCCATTTCATAGCCCATATCAGCAACTGATCTATATCATGCTGTACTATTTGCCAGTTTTCTGCACGAGCCATATCTCCACTAACCTTGGAATTATCTTCAAATTTACAAACCCACCCATGTGCATTTTCATCCAGATCATTGATATACGTTACATACAGCAGAAGTCCCAGCACAGATCCCATGCGGAACCTCACTAATCACAGACCTCCAGCTTGAATAAGCCCCTTCAACAACTACCCTCTGTCTTCTATGTGCAAGCCAGTTCTGAATCCAAACAGCTAATTTGCCATGGATCCCATGTATCTTATTCTTCTGGATTAGCCTCCAATGAGGGAATTTGTCAAATGCCTTCCTAAAATCCATGTGGAAAACATCCACTGCCCTCTCCTCATCAGTCTGTCTTGTCACCTTGTCAAAAAATGCATCAAGTTGGTAAGGCATGACCTGCCACGCACAAAGCAATGCTGGCTCTCCCTAATTAGGCCATGGATTTCCAAATGCACAGGTACTCTTTCCCTAAGATTTTTCTTCAGCAATTTCTGTTCAACTGACGTGAGACTCACTGGTCTATAGTTTCTATAATATTCCGTTGTTCTCTTCTTAAGTAGAGGTACATCATGAGCCACCCGCCAGTCCTGTGGGACCCCCCCCCCCCCCCCGTGGTGAGAGAGTACACAGATACTGGTTAAGGGCCCAGCAATCTCGCCTCTTGCCTCCTTCAATAACCAGGGGTAAATCCCATCAGGCCCTGGGGACTTAGCCACCTTAATAGTCATTAGGCGATCCAACGCTATTACTCCTTGACCACTAAATGCCCTAATGTATTTACACACTCAGCACTGATCTCCTGGTCCTCCATATCCTCCATATCCACTTCAACCTGTCCGACTCATCATACCTGTTAGTTCAATTTTGCTTTTCAATACCGTCCCTTATATCTAACATCTGGTCAGATCCATCCCCTACTGACCTGTAAACTCTCCCAAGTAACATCAGCAAACCTCGCAGCCAGGATATTGGATCCCCTCCAGTCCATCTGCAACCCATCCCAATCTACCCACACATTAAAATTCCCAATGATTATCTTAACATTCCACTTTTGACATGCATTTTCTATCTGTCATAATTTGAAGACCACATCTTTACTGCTGTTCGAGGGTCTGTATATAACTCCCATCAAGGTCTTTTGCCCTTGCAGTTTCTCAGCTCTACCCACAACAATTCTACACCTTCCAATCTTATGTCACATCTTTCTAAAGATTTGATTTAACTTTTTTACCAACAGAGCCTCACAATGCCCTCTGCCTACCTGCCTGTCTTTTCAATACAATATGTATCCCTGGACATCACATTGAGCTCCCAGCTATAATCTTCTTTCAACCACAATTCAGTGATGCCCGCAATATCATACAATCTGTAGTTGTGCTAGAAGTTCATCTAGCTTATTCCATTTACTGCGTGCATTCAGATATAACACATTCTGTCCTGTATTCATCATCCTTTTTAATTTTGTCCCCGTTAGGCATTACAACTCATCCCGTTGACTGCAATTTTGCTTTATCTTCAGACTCTGCTTGCTAGCAGCCTCACTACACACTTCCCCTGTTTGTAAACCAATGACTCAATCCTCAGCCTTATCATTCTATTCCCCATCCCCCACCAAATTAGTTCTAAACCTTCTGAGAAGCTCTAGTAAGCCTGTCTGCCTAGATATTCATTCTCCTTGGATTCAGGTATAACTCATCCCTTTTGTTCATGTCATAACTTCCCCAGAAGAGGTCCCAATGACCCCAAAATCCGAACCCCTGTCCTCTGCACTAGTTCCTCAGCTACGCATTTATCTGCCAAATCATCATCTTCTGACCCTTACCCTATTGTTCTTTCAATACAACTCTTGTTTGATTTCTTTGTTTAATTTCACAATTGTTGCCCCAAACCCTCTCACATTCTGCCATCTTCTGCTTATCAAGGCCCAGAGGCTAGTAGTAAAGAGGAAAGGTGTAAAGTCCCAGGAGATGTGAAGGGCCTCAGACTGCATTGTCTGCTGACCATGCTAGTTGGGATTGCAGTGTCAGAGAATTCATGTGGTGAGATGAGGAAGGTGGAAGTTTCGGTTTCATGGGATGTCTCTGTTACTGACTTGGTTACCTTAATAACAGTGATGAAGGTGCTGTAGAGGAAACTGATGATGAACAGAAAGGCAAAGGCAGCAACTGGAAGCACATTGTCATCTCCATCCACGTGTCCCTGTTCTTCCTTCCCCTCCTCTCCTGTCAAGTCTGAGCAAATTACTGAAAAAATTGAGAAAGTGAGACGTTTCTTTCTTGTTGATGGTTCCTGAAGATCAACAACATCCCAATCATGTAGAAGACAACAGGAAGACAGGAACACAGAAGGCCTGAGTCAGTTCCACCATTCAAGGATATTGTAGTTGACCAATTGCATTGACCTGAATTTTCCCCAGATCTAATATTTCCTGGGATTATCCAAACCATTCACTCTCATGTTTAAAATGACCTGCAGACCTGACATTGTGGAAGTCTGTTCCAAACTTCCATGGACCTCCTCAAGTTGAATGTCTGTTTTTCTTTGCACTAATGTCTTGTTTTGCAATGTCTTTTTTCTCTCTTCATTGTCTTACATGATTTATGTACAAGTAGGATTTAGAGTGTTGTCTGAAGCTACATGTCTATGATATTGCAAGCCAGTTTCTGATTTTACCTGCACCTCAAAGTACTTGTGCCATGACAATAAACTCCACTTAAATTGATGAATTGAGTCATGTTTCCTTGCAGCATGTCATTTGTAACTTGGGAGCCCCTGCAGAGAACTAAATGAATTGATTTTGCCTCATCGACTATGTTCACTCCTCTGAAAATGTTGACCAAAGCTTCTGTTAGTGTTCTTCATTACCGATGCTACTCTCATATAATATCATTGCAACTTGTAACAGTGTGTCCTTTCTTGGATGTAGTCCAAAGACCTTCAGTTGGCTCTTGCCTATTCATTTAATCAATTATTTTCTCTGTAGTTAAAGCCTTCCAGACTGCTGACACCTTGAGTGAGTGGCAATGTTGGTGATGTGTGCTTCTGCCCGATATCTAAACCATGAATAAATCTAGTGAATAATGTCAGCACTCAACACATTGCTGCAGGTCCCAGGGCATCACTGGCTACATATTGTCCCTTCTTTCTGTAACTCTCCACTTTCTGAATGAGTTCACCAAATGTCTTCACAAAGTTGATAAAGTACCTTGCCCTGTCAATTAAACTTGTATATTTGAAATCATGGACCAATCTTATCATTTTCACAGTGAAAACTATAATACACATATACCTATATCTGCTTGAATGTCTGTCTGTCTATACAATGAAGGACAGAACTAACCAACTAGGGAACACTTGCTACCACTCATGTTTAAGTCACACACTTGTATCCCAAAACGTACCAACATTGAACACTGGCAGCCGCCTGCTTTCCATACCTTCTTTATTGAACTTTGATTACATAAACACAGGCTGACATTTAACCTCTCAATTAGTCTACCCAGGTTTCCAACTGGATCAGGCCTGACACAAGGAAGTTTTAACAAGAACTGCAGGATCTCAGAAATGATGGTAATTTATTTTGATATATATTTGATCATGAAACAATTTAATCTTGATTGTTTGAGGATAATGTCATAGTGAGGTAATTCACACTGTTGTAGGATCAACCATCAATTGAAGGTTGACAATTGGAGTTGTTGTCCACTCTGACCATGGGAATCTTTGCTGCAGAGAACCCAGTGACCCAACACTTTCCACCTTATCTGGTGGGGAAGGGAAACTTTAGAGGGTACCAATTGAGAATAGAGATTTTATTCATATGATGTTGTCCTGGAATATTCTGCTCTTACACCATCCAGGCCAAATTTAACACCACTAGTGATCTCTCCACATCTGAAATGTAAAGGCTTTTTACTTTTGGAAATGAAAGAAAAATTGTGGAAAGTATTCAGCAGATTAGAGAACATTTATGGACAGAGAAAGGGATAACATTGCAATAGCATCACAAGTGTACTCTGTATCATTGCTTCAGCACTAGTTCTGTTCCTGGCTGAGTACTGTGCATCTCTCTGGTTTACTGGAACTCAACAACTGTCTGGTGTCCAGTTACATTCCACAATGCCTGCTCCAGTGGAACTCAGTTCCTCCAGTTGTGCTGACAGATAGACTTGCTTCATGTCTCTGAGACGTTGGTGTGCAAACATTGATCCTGCAGTCATTATTTCATCATTCCCTCACTGACAAGGCCGGCATTCCTTGCTCTGCTCCAGCCGGCCGATCACAGAGCAGTGAAGAGTTTGGTCTGGGACTGATGGATACAGGTAAACAGACAGACAGACAGACATACTTTATTGATCCCAAGGGAAATTGGGTTTCATTACAGCCGCGCCAACCAAGAATAGTGTAGAAATATAGCAATATAAAACCATAAATAATTAAATAATAATGTTAATTATGCCAAGTGGAAATAAGATCAGGACCAGCCTATTGGCTCAGGGTGTCTGACATTCCGACGGAGGAGTTGTAAAATTTGATGGCCACAGGCAGGAATGACTTCCTATGATGCTCAGTGTTACATCTCGGTGGAATGAGTCTCTGGGTGAATGTACTCCTGTGCCTAACCAGTACATTATGGAGTGGATGGGAGTCATTGTCCAAGATGGTAGGAAGGCCAGTGTCCTTCACCAAAGAACATCAGTGAAACAGTTTGTACTCTCCAACTAGAATCTGGCACAGTCACCTCTGGTTGTGTGTTCACGCCATTGTCCTGAGGCTTGGGAACAGACTGTAGGTCAGTGATCCTGGTACTAGTACTGAGGGAGTACTGCACTCTCACACATCTGTCTGAGATGTGACAGAGGGGCCCAGATGGGCACTTACTGATGGACAGATAGACCTTGTGTTGGTAGTTTGGAAGAGAGTCAAGTTTTGAAAGCATCGGATGAACTCTGATTCTTTCCCACTCTCTGCCTCTACATTATTAATCCACTCACACAACGACAACAATGCCACACTTGCCGTTACCTATTGACCTTGCTTGGCCCTGAGTTGTGGCTGTGGCAGAGGATGTCAACAGTGGAGTGAATCTCAGAATCATACCTTGAATGTTTTCCACATCCTGCCTGATGCTGGTGTTGGAGGGGGGATGAGACACTGTGCATCTGAAAACTGAGCCTTCCTGCCAATCCTCTGTGCTCACGGTCAGGACGTAGCTGGCAATGAAAGTCCCCTCCTGTTCCAGAGCAGTTGGTCTCACACTGATGTTGGAAGAGATCAGAGAGTCCCCTTTCTCCCAGGTGATGGTTATTTGGTTCGGGTAGAATCCAGAGGCAACACACTCGAGAGTGACCGTGTTCCCACTCTTGGTCTCTCCCTCTGGCGGTGGCAGCAGTCTGATTTTGGGAGCTTTTGTCTCCACTGGAACTGATGGGCAAACAATGGAAATGTCAAACATTTTTACTGACGTAACCAATGTTGTCCAGTTTAATCCCTGACCTCTTGCCCACCTTTGGTACTTTTTGTCCGTGCTGATACTGGTGAGGTTGAAGAAGGTTGTTGGGCAGAGCAAGTGTACTCCACCCCACTGGCCCACTCCTCCACACTGGTCTGGAGTTCGCTGATCACTGTCTCGGGTTCCTTCCTCTCTGTTTTTTGGTCACGTTTGCTTTGATTTTCTCCCTCTCGTTCACCTGCCAGTGGATTTGGACCTGGCTCAGATCAGCACCCACAATCATACACACCAGAGTAGTGGTCTGGTTGATCCACATCTCTTCAATGGAGGGATTTTGGATAAAGACAGACAACTCTGCAGATGAGAAATAGAAAATTTACAAACTGGACAATATCTGCTGTCAGCTGGCTTGACAACTTCAGCTCAGACTTATCCTGAAGCTCAATTGTACAGAATTGTACATTGGAATGAAATCAGGTTTGTTTGCAGAGTGGGTTGCTCATCTCTGCTTACAACCTTTGACTGAGAAAACAAAATCAAACATCAAGGAGCTGATTTCCTCAGGACCCAGTCATGTCACAACAGGGACTGCAGGACAGTTACCCAGCTACGTGACAGTTAGCTGCTGGAATGCCAATAACATGTGCTATTGGAACTAAGAATTGCATTAAGAGATGCAGTTTCTCATCAAAGACAACATTTCCTGAAATCTTCTTATCTCAGTGCACATGCGAGTCTGTAGATCCATTCGTGACATTGAGCTGAATCAATGAGCTGTCTCATATCTGTTCAGACTGAGCCTGCGATTCCTCCAGACTGAAAATTCTGATGCTGACTTTCAAATCTCCCATGAAAATTCTCCCTTTTCATCTCTGTAACTTGCCTACCCCAGTCAATGATCTCGCTTTGTTCCAGTTGTCCTGTTCACTTCATCTATTTCCATCTCTACACTTTAAACCTTCCTGCCATTCTATTTACTGTGGAGTCTGCTTTTCATTTGCTGGACACTCATAGACACGGCTTTGTGACCCATCATCCACATCATTACTAATATCAGTGAATAGTTGCTGGGCTGACAAAGGACACTGGTCACGATTAAATCCTGCTGGGTTCAGTCCCCTGTCACATGACACAGTGATAATGGAGTTGTTGATGAATGATTGCAAACAATTTCTACATTAGTCTACAGCAGATCCAGGCATGGTGAGGGGGCAGCCACCTCAGGCCAACATCGGGCAGTCACTGGAAGAGCTGAGCACCATGATCACTAAACATGAATTAGCACTCTTGGATTTGAACCAGGACATCTTGAGGAAGTCTCTGAACAATGTCCACTAACATATCTTCTGTGGAACCAGAGGAGCCAACACTTGACCACTGTTGTATCACGATCAACAATGGTTACTGTGGGCTGGCACATAGGTAGAGACTGAAGACCACAGTGCCGGTAGTGAGGACCAAGAAGGTTTGGTCAAGGAGGTGGAAGAGTGCTTACAGGACTACTTTCAGTTGGTGAACTGGCCAATATTCAGAGGCTTATCTTCAAATCTGAATGAACATGCCACAGGTGTTACCGATTTCATCAAGACCTGTATGGATGAGTAAGCACAAAGTATGCTGCAGATGCTGTGGTCAAATCAACATACACAAAAGCTGGATGAACTCAGCAGGTCGGGCAGCATCCGTTGAAAGGAGCAGTCAACGTTTCGGGCCGAGACCCTTCGTCAGGACTAAAGCAGGAGGGGGCAGGGGCCTTAGAAAGAAGGTGGGAGGAGGGTGGAATGTGCCAGGTGAAAAACCAATCAGAAGAAAGATCAAGGGGTGAAGCAGGGAGGGGATAGGCAGGAGAGGTGAAGAAGGAATCTAAGGGGAAAGCACTATGGGTAGTAGAAGAAGGCAGAATCATGAGAGAGGTGATAGGCAGCTAGAAGAGGAGACAAGAGTGAAAGTGGGATGGGGGAAGGGAGAGGGAGGGAATTACTGGAAGTTGGAGAATTCGATGTTCATACCAAGGGGCTGGAGACTACCCAGACGGTATATGAGATGTTGTTCCTCCAACTGAAGTTTGGCCTCATCAAGGCAGTAGAGGAGGCCATGTATGGACATATCATACATATCCTGTATGGATGAGTGTGTGCCTTCAAGAACATACCGGACATACCCAAACCAAAATCTGTGGATGGACCAGCAGATTCATAGTCTGCTGAGGGCTCAGTCTATGGCAGTCCAGGCTGGTGATCCATAATTAGACAAGAAGCCCAGGTACATCCTGCGGAAGGCTATTTTAAGAGTAAAGAAACATATGTTTGTCAAGATGGTGCCAGCATACAATACTCCCTTGGGCAACCACTTCCAGAAAGCTCATGAAATTATCCTTTTTTGGTCTTTTACACCTGTTTTTCTCCTTAAATATGTTTCTGGGACTGTTGGAGTTAGAGACTGTGATTTTGATTGAAGATTGTTTCAGTGATCCAGCACTTTGCTGTCTCCGAGAAGTTTCTGAGCATGTATTCAGATGGCGTTGATGCGATGAAACTTCAAGATGGGCTGCGAGCCAATGATTGACTCCATTTCGCTATTCAAAGCGTCCATTAAGCGAGCGAGTGTTTCGGCGCTGACTGCCTGTCTTTTGATCACTGCTGAAGATGGATTCTGTGAGCGGCCTATTGCTATGTGTGTCGCTGTGACAGGCAGGTCGGCCTCTCTGCCTCGTGTGGTGTCCCTCTCTGCTCCTTCAATAAATGTCAGTGATATCACTCTCCTCCTCACTCTCACTGACCAGATGAAGGTCACAGAGCTGCATCTCCAGTTCCATAAGCCGGTCCCAAAGGAGTTGCAGCTTGACATACATGGTGCAGATGTGGCCGTCCAGGAGGCTGGGAGTCTCCTGGACTTCCCATATCTGACACCCAGTACAGAACACCGGCCTCACAGACATACTTCCTATTCCTCACAAGTAACTTAGCTTGCCTCAACCCGTTATCACTGAAGCCCTGTAGGGCCAAAGCCATCCTACTCTGACTCCCTCTGCTCCGTTGCCCTCTCCTCTATCGCCCACTCTATAAAGCTGTCTGCTTTTAAACTCTTTCTGCTGGTCTAACTTGCTGACGTCCACGCACTTGCACAATCATGCCTCGATCAAACTGCTGAAGAAAAAAAACTGTCTGCTTTTAAACTCTTTCTGCTGGTCTAACTCACTGATGTCCACGTGGTTGCACAGTCATGCTTCAAACAAAACTCAATCAAATGTAACTACATGTGCATGAATCCTTGCAATGTCTACTGACCCTGACATCTGTTTCTCAGACGTCAGTGTCAGAACATCTTTCAACTGGGGTGAACCTTCACAAAGCATCAGACCCTGATGGTGTACCTGGTAGGGAATTGAAAACCTGTGCCAAACAACTAGTGGGAGTGTTCAAGGACATCTTCAATATCTCACTACTGCAGACAGAGGTTCCACCTGTTTCAAAAGAGTGAGAATCATACCAGTGCTCAAGAAGAGCAGGGTGAGCTGCCTCAATGACTGTTATCCAGTTGCACTCACATCTACTGTGATGAAATGCTTTGAGAGGTTGGTCACGGCCAGAATTAACTTCTGCCTATGCAAGGACCTGGACCCACTGCAATTTGCCTGTTGCCACAATAGGTCTATAGCAGATGGAATCTCTCTGGCTCTTTCACCTCAGACAGTTCAGTAAGTTTAGTATGGGCCCCCAAATCCTAAGAACTTTCTACATCCTGACTGGCTGCATCACTGCCTGCTATGGGAACTGTACCTCCCTTAATCGTAGGACCCTGCAGAGAGTAGTGCGGACAGCCCAGAGCATCTGTAGTTGTGAACTTCCCATGATTCCGGACATTTACAAGGACAGGTGTGTAAAAAGGGCCTGTAGCATTACTGGAGACCCAAGCCATCGCAATAACAATCTATTCCAGCTGCTACCATTCAGGAAGCGGTACCGCAGCATAAAAGCCAGGACAAACAGGCTCCGGGATAGCTTCTTCCACCAGGCCATCAGACTGATGAACTCACGCTGACTTGAATGTACTCTATATTGCATTGACTGTTCTATTTACTATAAGTTATTATAAATTACTATGATTGCACATTGCACGTTTAGATGGAGATGTTATGTAAACATTTTTACTCTTCATGTATGTGAAGGATATACAAAATAAAGTCAATTCAATATTGAAATTTGTCTTTATGATGTATTGCAATGTACTACTGCAACAAAACAACAAATTTCATGACAAATGCCAGTGGTATTAAACCTAATTCTAATTCTGATTCTGGTAGAAGGGGTTAGTCACCATAGACCCAAAATCACCCATTACTCCTGAGTCTGTGTCACCAAACAGCTCATGTCTGAACGTACTAAATTGCCATCTCTAAAAACACACCAGCATTGTGGAATACTCACAATGATACCTTTTTGTATTTGCTGCATTCATCTTTGATTGGTAACACTGACACTTACACACATTAATCCTCTCATTGGATCGACACAAATGTTGTGTGTGATGTGCAGTGAAAGGCCCCAATGCCTACTCCAGTAAACCTCAGATTACCCAACAATATAAAGACTGGTTATGGAGTCCTCCAGACATTCAGTGTGGTAAATATCAAGGAGAAATGTTAAGCAGAAACCTGGGAGGAATGTGGGGTCTCACTCATCATCCAGAAATAACCTCTAATCTCTGAGCCAACAATAAAGCTGCTGTGTTTGACTCAAGTGAGAAACGTGAGAGGGCACAGTTTTAGGGCACTTGCAAGTAGGTACAGATGAGTTGTAAGGGGTAAATTTTTATGCAGAGAGTGGTGAGTGCGTGGAATGGGCTGCCGGCAACATTGGTGGAAGCAAATCTAACAGAGTCTTTTAAGAATCTCCTGAATTCTTAAAAAAGAATCCAGCTCAGAAAAATAGGGTAACCCTAGGTAATTTCTAAAGTATGTATATGTCCGGCACAGCATTGTGGCCAAAGGACCTGTATTGTGCTGTAGGTTTTCTATGTTTCTAAAATACTCTATATTGAATCAAAACTGGTGTCACGGTCCCAGTTGCTTGAGCACAAATGGTGTCTTAGAAGTTCTGCAGAATGTTAGTCACATTGTGGACCATGTAACATGCTCTGTGTCCTGCATAAGTAAGAATGATTTTGTGGAGACATTCTGAGGGTAAGGCCCTAAAGTCCACATAGGCAACATCCACTGTCTTGCCCCCATCAACATTCCTGGTAACTTCCACAAAAAACACTATAAGATTGGTTAGATGTGCCCTACACACACAAAGCCATGCTGACTATCCTTAATTAGTCCCTGTCTATCCAAATACTCATATATCCGGTCCCTTAGAATACCTTCCAATAACTTTCCCACTACAGATGTCAGGCTCACCATCCTACAATTTCCTGGTTTATTTTTATAGCCATTTTTAAACGGTGGAACAACGTCAGCTATCCCTCAATTCTCCAGTACCTCACAATCTTTTAAATATCTCTGCTACATCACCTACAATTTCTACACTTTCCTCCTACAGTGACTAATGGAACATCTTGTCAGATCCTGGGAATGTATCCGCTTAATTTGCCTCAAGACAGCAAACACCTCCTCTTCTGTAATCTCTAAAGTGTCCATGTCCTCACTGCTGCTTTGCCTCATTTCTACGGACTCTGGGTCTGTCTAACAAGTTAACACAGTTGCAAAAAATCCATCGATGATCTCCCCATCCCTTTTGGCACCACACATAGATTACCATTCTGATCTTCTAGAGAACCAATTTTGTCCCTTGCAATCATTATGCTCTTAACATATCTGTAGAATCCCTTAGGATTCTCCTTCACTTTGTCTGCTAGGGCAACCTCATACATTCTTTTAGCCCTTCTTATTTCTTTCTCAGATGTTTTCTTGCATTTCTTATACTTCATAAGTACCTCATTTGTTCCTACGTGCCTATACCTGCTGTGCACCTTTTTCTTCTTAACCAGGGCCTCAATATTTCGTGAAGACCAAGGTTCCCTAAACCTGTCATCCTTGCCTTTTATTCTGAGAGGCATACAAGCTTAGTTATCACAAATATTTCACTTTTGAAGTCCTCCCACTTACCAAGAACACCTTTTCCAGAAAAAAGCCTGTCTGAATACACACTTGCCAGATCCTTTCTGATGCCATCAAAATTGGCCTTTCTTCAATTTTGAATCTGAACCGGTGAACCAGATCACTTTACTTTGAAAATAATGGCATTATGATCCTTAGATGCAAAGAGGACAGGCTGTACCTGATCTGGTATTAGGAAATGAACCTGGTCAGTTCGATGGGAGAGCATTTTGGAGGTACTGATCACAACACTATCTCCTTTACCATAGCACTGAAGAGGGATAGGAACAGACAATTAGGGAAAACATTTAATTGTGATGGGGGAAATATGAGGCTACTGGGCAGGAACTTGGCAGCTTAAATTGAGAGCAGATGTTCTCAGGGAAATGCACGTCAGAAATGTGGCAAATGTTCAGGGAACATTTGCATAGCGTTCTGCATAGGTATATTCCACTGAGGCAGGTAAAGGATGTTAGGGTAAAAGAACCATGCTCTACAAAGGATGTGGAAAGTCTAGTTAAGAAGAAAAGCTTGTGAAAGGTTCAAAAAACTTGGTATTCATAGAGATCTAGAAGATTATAAGGCTAGAAGGAAGGAGCTTAAGACTAAAATTAGGAGAGCTTGAAGGGGCCATGAGAAGGCCTTGACGAGTAGGATTAAGGAAAACCCCATGTCATTCTACAAGTATGTGAAGAGCAAGAGGATGAGCAGTGTGAGGATAAGACCAATTAGTTGCAATAATGGAAATGTGTGCATGGAGTAGGAGAGGGTAGCGGAGGTACTCAATGAATACTTTGCTTCAGTATTCAGCAAGGAAAGGACCTTTTGGAATTGTGAGGATGACTTATAGTGGACTGAAACACTTGAGCAGATAGACATTAAGAAGTAAGATGTGCTGGATTTTTTGAAAAGCATGAAGTTAGATAAGTTGCCACTTCTGTAGTCAGTGAGGGAGGCATTTGATAAGGCTCCCGTGCAAGGTTCATTCAGAAAGTAAGGAGGTATGGAAGCAAAGGAGACCTTGCTTTGGGGATCCAGAATTGGCTTGCCCTCAGAAGGCAAAGGACGGTTGTAGATGGTTTGTATACTGCATGTCGGTTGATGACCAGTGGTGTTCCACAGGGATCTGTTCTGGGACCCCTCACTCTTTGTGATTTTATCTGGATGAAGTAGAAGGGTGAATTAGTGAGTTTGCTGATGACACAAAGGTTTTGGGCATTGTGGATAGTCTGGAGAGGTGTCAGAGGTTACAGTAGGACATCAATAGGATACAAAACTGGGCTGAGAAGTGGCAGATGAAGTTCAACCCAGATAAATGTGAAGTGGTTCATTTTGGTAGGTCAAATTTGAAGTCAGAATATAGTATTAAAGGTAAGACTCTTGGCAGTGTAGAGGATCAGAGAGATCCTGCGGTCTGTGTCAAGTTGTCAAGCTAATGTGCAGGTTGACAGTGTTGTTAAGAAGGTGTATGGTACGTTGGCATTCATCAACCATGGGATTGAGTTCAACAGCCTTGAGGTTTTCTTACAGCTATATAAGACCTTGATCAGACCTCACTTGGAGTACTGTGTTCTGTTCTGGTCACCTCACTACAGGAAGGATGTTAATACTATAGTAAGAGTGTAAAGGAGGTTTATGAGGATGTTGTCTGGATTGGAGAGTATGCCTTTTGAGAATAGGTTGAGTGAACTTGGCCTTTTCTTCTCGGAGCGACGGAGGATGGGAGGTGACCTGATAAACGTTTATAAGATGATGAGAGGCATTGATCGTGTGGAAAGCCAGAGGCTTTTTTCCCAAGGCTGAAATGTCTAACCTGAGGGGGCGTAGTTTTAAGGTGCTTGGAAGTAGGTATTGAGGGGATGTCAGGGGTAGGTTTTTCAATGGTATGTGTGAAAAATGCACTACTGGCGATGGTGGTGGAGACAAATACAATAGGGTCTTTTAAGAGATAGATACATAGAGCTTAGAAAAATAGAGGGCAACGCGGGATGGAAAATTCTAGGCAGTTTCTAGAGTAGGTTACGTGGTTGGCACAACATTATGGGCCTGTAATATGCTGTAGATGTCTATGTTCTCTGTTCCTGTACACAATCTTTTGTCTCCTGTCTTGTCTCATTCCCTATTAAGAGATCAAATATGCACGCACTCTCATTAGGACTTCTATATGCTGATTAAGGAAACTTTCCTGAATACATTTGACAAACTCTCTCCTTTTATAGTCTGAAGCTTCCTTATTTCCCGTCTCCAAAAATCACAGCTGAAACATTTTCACATCACATTTATTGAACTTGGATCGGTACATTGACACATACAACGATTTAATACATTGTGCAGTCCCACACAGGGTTGAAATCCATTCAAACGTGGCAGAAGAAGGTCTGAGAACATACCCAGTAACTCAGAGATTTGTGGAGAATCATGTTTGTAGTTCCTGATCATAATTTCTTAATTATTTTAAAAGGTCCAGGTTTTTATCATGTTTTAATCAGCTAAATATTCCTCTCTGCTAATTAATAACCATAAAAATAATGAAACTAGCGTTTCATGGATTGAATCACACAGTATTGCACACAAGATTTAAAACTATCAGCCCGAACAAGTGAGAGATTGACCAGGGAGGGTTTGCTGTGAGATTTATTGATGATACGGAACAGGTTGGTTGTGAGCGACTCATGACCCACCAAACAGGAGAAAGTGGTGCCGCTCTTCCACTCCTCAGGAGTAACCTTCAGCTGACTGGTCATTGTGTTCCAGCCATTTCTGGGGTCCTTGGTCACCGACTGGTTCACAAACCCTGTCTTCAGAAGGGTGTCATTGGCCATCCAGGCCACATAGATCTCTGCGGGAGAGAACCTGGTGACCAGGCATATCATGGTCCCAGTCTGATCGGTGTCTACCTCATCCGATGAAGGTGGGAGGAGGTAGACCTGAGGACGAATCACAACACTACCTGAAACAGAGAGAATCTCAGTTAGAATGAATCTTCCAATAATTCCCGACTTACCCCACACATTCTAGTCTTGTACCAACATGAACAATTTCTAAATCTGAGAGACTTCACTTTATCAGAAACTAAAGGCTTTTTCCCTTTCTGCTCATCATTGGGATTTGTGGAGTGGAAATCTCGAACCTGCTGCATTTTACTTCTTCCAGCGAGGTTAGTCCATTCAGTTCAATCAATGGGAGTCGCTGAACACAGCAACTCGACAGAAAGTGGAACTCAGCCCCTGGACTTGCATCATCCTGTGCTGTTTGTTCCATCTCCCCTGGAGCAGGGGTGGCAGTCTCAGCTGTGTACGTGTAGAGGGAGTGAGAACCTGTGGAACTCTCTGCCACAGAAAGCACTTGAAGAATTATCATATAATATATTCAAGAATGGGTTGGATGTACTTCTTCATGTGAATGGGTCAAAGGATATCTGGAGAAAATAGGAATAGGGATTGAGTTTGGATGATCAGCCAAGACCAGATTGAATGGTTCAGATCGAGAGACCCAGTGACCTGCTGCTGTTCTCACTTTCTGTAGTCTATCACAGTGCTGGATGGTGATAAATCTGTCAAATTGCTAAGATCAGTCTCACACTAAATTCTGTCCACACATACCTGTGTTCTTCCTGATGGATTTCTTCACCGGTGTTGGCAAACTCTTATCCTCTATCACACACGAGAACTCAGCCCCACTGTTCCACTCTGCAGCAGGGACAGTCAGTCTGCTGGTGATCATGTCTTCACCTCCGTTGCTGTCTGGACCCACAGTCCTCACCCCATGTTCCCTCTTCCTTCCATCCACCTGCCAGGTTACACTGAATCCCTGTAAATCACTGTGAACTACCCCACACAGAATGGTCGCTGTCCTCTTTGTCCAGATCTCTTCGAAGGAAGGTTTGCTTAAAGTGACAGAGGGCTGGGTATCTGAACAGTCATCTGGGAAAAAACGTCACAATTATTATTTCACCATTCCCAGTTGCCGAGTTTGTCACTGACAAAACCAACATCTCCTGTTCATCTGTGTTCAATGGTTTGCCAGTCCCTTCAAATGAGATGAGACCAATCTACATTGGTGAAGAAAGGAATCTTCCCTATTGAGCAGACAGGGTAAACACCCTGTGGGAACGTAAGTGAACAAGTTTGGCCCTTACATTGTTTTTGCAGTTTCATGGTCACTTAAACTGTTACCAGCCACTTACTCAAACAAATACAGAAAATACTGTACCCAGTATTTCAGAGTGTGTCTGTGGAATGGGAAACAGCAAAGTTTCACATGAAAATCTTCCAGAAAATACACTTCGTATTTCAAAGTTTAAGTATGAGAAATATTTAGTTTTAGTCACAAATATTAAAATGCACTCTTTTTCTCTATCAGGTATAATTAAAATTTGCTGCTGCTTTGTCAGAATGTTGTGTGTTCAAGCCGCCCTCCAGAGGCTTCTACACATTGTCCAGGCTGACTATTCCCACACAGGAGCAGAGGGAGAGCTGCTCTGCTGGAAATTCAATCACAACTGAGGCACTAATCAGTGGCTGGGATTATGTTCAAAGGCAGAGGGAAAGAGCATTTTGAAGACAAGTATCAGGGATCTCCAGGGTGCCTGTCCAGTGAAATGGTTTGGATTCTGCTCAAGTTATGAAAGCATTTTCTGAGATACAATTATCTTACTTTTGGAAGTTCTGGATTATGCTGGTTGAGTGTGGAAAACAAACCGATGATCACCCAATTTCAGTGCCAACTGAGAATTAAAAAGATGAAGGCGTTGAGGGTGAAGGTGAAGTAGGAACTAGTATTCAGCTCACTACTCGATGAGGCTTCACTCTCCTCAGCACTGAACTGACTCTGCAGCTGTGGCCTGCAGCCATCGGCACTCACCTCAGCACTGAACCTGGCTCCGTGGCCGTGGCCTGCAGCCATCGGTCTCCTGGACCGGTTGCAGTGCTGAACTGGTGACGTGGCTGTGGATTTACTTTAGGGGACTCTGCAGTTCAGGTTCTGTGGATTGTTTGAATTTTTTTTAATGTTTGCACAATTTGTTCCTTTTTCACACATTGGATATTTGTTTCTGAATTCTATTGTGCTTCTTTGTTTTGTGAAGTAAGAAGCTGGTACGGGATAGTTGGAAGAGCTAAATGGCTGAAGCAGAAGGAATATGATAGGACAGTGGACCATGGAGGAAAGTGCAGGAGGAGAGGAACCAAATGGGGATGATGGGTGGATGAGGAGAAATTAAGGGATGAGGGGATTAGAAACAAAGGAGAATTAAAGAGTGAGGGGTGATGACCGATATCTGGATGGAATATGAGATGCTGCTACTCCAACCTGACTTTGGCCTCACCATGGCAGTAGAGGTGGCCATGGACAGACATGTGAGAATGGGAATGAGAAGTCAAATTGAAGTAGGTGGCCACAAGGATAATAGAAAGTTGTATTGAAATGTGATTAGAGAGATTATCAGTTTGAATCACTTGTTCTCTTCTCTCCTGTTAAACTTCAATCCCAATGGATACCAGAGGCAGATCTGGAATCCAGTAAGTGGATTGTAATAAAATTCATTGACAAATTGTGTACACAGCCAATCGCTTTATTTCACACTTTCCTGCTGAACAATGATACTGTCGGGTGGAACCGTCGGAGAATGTTGCATTGAGATTACTCTGGTAAAAGAACATTGGCACAGGCTCCGAAAAACAGCTGGGACATTTTCCACCTGGAAATGGAAGATTCATAGATTTAAGTGTTAGGTATTTTCACCTCTTTTCCCATGCTTGGAAAAAGGGAGCCTGTAGCGGTGTGCTACACGCAGCGCTGAAATAACGACACGGAGTCAGTAAACTGCAGTTAAAAAAGATTTTATTCGAACTTCACGGCCTCGCTTTTAAAGCCTCCCTGATCCCGCCCTCCCCGGGCGCGGATGCTGTAGGGGGCACGTATTCACAGTCCCGCGCGGGCTTTTCCCTTTGTTGGTGAAGCAGACTTGGCGCCCTTTTGGGACTGGCCTTTATGCCGGCGCGCTGGCTATTTGTGAGCCGGTTCGAGTGCGCTAGGAAGTGGGTCACCACAAGCCCCACATATTCCCCCACACTGTCCTCTCTATAACGCATCCTATCGGGATGAGCTTAAGTCAGCCATGATAAATGCATGTGCTGTCTGAACCTGGTCGAGGATCTGAGGACACAAGGTCATAACATTCACTCGAGGATTGAGGATCAATTCAAAAATAATCCAGGCACCTACATTTCAGTGAGTGGACAATCGACAGAAGAGCCTCTCAGGAAACACTGGAAACAGACTCTGGGGACTGAAGCAAATACAAAATTGCAGAGATATTTTTTGAGGAACTAACACTGAGAAGACAGTGAAAAGGGGAAAGGGAGATTTTCTCCAGATGGTAAAGCATGGGAGGTCAGCTTCGCTCACTAACTTATGTTCATTATAACTACATACAGAGACAACTAAAATTATTTGGGACAGAATGGACAGGTGACCCTAATCTTACACCTTTCCTGCCCAGTAGATGGGGTTAAAGCTGCTGGTGATATGATTTGATTCAAAGTGCAAAGATCATCTGTACATCACTCAACAAGATTGACAGTAGGGACAGGAATTGTGTGGGAGTATCAGTTAAGTAGTTCAGTACTGTAAGTTAATTAATTTTTCTTCAGACATCACTCACCCTCTTGATATGTCATGTTGACCTGACCACTGAAACCGGAAGGTGCGTGCTTCACTTCACAAGTATATTTCTGTTTCTTGGTCCATTCCTGCACAGGCACTGTCAGGTAAGCGATTGTTTCAAATCCACCATCAGATCTCTGAGTGGAAGGGAGAACGATGCCTTCTTGGGCTGATTCAGCATTTTTCCAGGATACTTTAACATTGTCAGGAGAGAATCCAGATATCACACAGCCCAGGACAGCATTTGCTTGACTGTGGATCACCTCCCGGGATGGAACAAGGGAGCTGAGCTTCGGAGCTGTAACACATTTAATATCTGTCAGTACACGATTGCTTTGCCCTTGCGTTGGACTTAATTCCCCCTCATCCCAGGCAAGTTCCCCAATTCCAGCCCTCCCAAGAATGTTGTTAATTTACAGCTGATCTGATGGTTCATACCAGTGAGTGGGAGGGCTGGGTGTATCACTTGGGCCTCCCAGCAGTGTGTCCCACTATGCTATGATAATGCAGAGAGGTGGGTCGTGGGGTTGAGGTGCAGACCTGCCGTGATCTAATTGTTTAATGGAGAATGACTGAGACCAGCTCCTGTGAGCAGGAGTACATGGTGTGGTACTGTTTCCACTGGCGAGTTTGGGTAACACAATTTTTAGTTCAATGGAAAAGAAGAACAGATGGACTGAAGGAAACTATTTTGTTGTAAATGCAAAGGCTTGTACAGATCTGTGAAGAAGATGGTTAAAGAAGGCAGTGGAGTGGATTCTTTCATCACACTCACCAGGGATTTCTTTTACCAGAAGAGGGGCAGCTGCAGGGTGGAGGGGAAAGTGCAGGAGGAGTGGGGTAAAGTTTAAATTGTTGTTCTGTGTGCAGGGGTACGATGAGCCAGCGGTCTCTGTATGTGTACAGGAGCTGATCTGTAGGGAGGTTTTTGTGGGATGGGATGGTGGAGAGGTTCCTGAAAGGAGTGGATACACTGGAGGCAGATCAGCACAAGTTGTTTCCTCCACCCTCCACTGATACTGAGCTTCAGTGAGTTCAGGAGGACGTTTCCCCCCCATATCAATTCCACACATTTTCTCAGTGTCATTTTGATGAGGAGTCATAGAAACATAGAAAACTTGCAGCACAATACAGGTCCTTCAGCCCACAAAGTTGTGCTGAACATGTCCCTACCTTAGAAATTACTAGGCTTACCTGCAGCCCTCTATTTTTCTAAGCTCCACGTACCTATCCAAAAGTCTCTTATAAGACCCTATTGTATCCGCCTCCACCACTGTTGCTGGCAGCCCGTTCCACGCACTCACCGCTCTCTTGTGTAAAAAAAAAACTTACCCCTGACATCTCTTCTGTACCTACTCCCCAGCACCTTAAACCTGTGTCCTCTTGTGGCAACCATTTCAGCCCTGGGAAAAAGCCTCTGACTATCCACATGATCGATGCCTCTCATCATCTTATACACCTCTATCAGGTCACCTCTCATCCTTTGTTGCTCCAAGGAGAAAAGGCTGAGTTCACTCAACTGTACTGCCGTTATAAGAGTTGAATAAGGGAGTTAATTGCCGTGCCCAACATTTTCTGACAAAGGTTCCTACACCAGATTTATACTCTGAGATCAATGCTGCTTTAAAGAGAAAATTATATTCATACTCACATTGGGGTTCCCGCCACTCCGTTGTCACAAACTCGTTTGGCTTGTACCCTGCCTTGCAGTAGTAGACTTTATTCTTCCAGTCTGCCGCAGAGACTTCGAGCAAGCTGCTCATCGTGTACTTTGAATTCTGCCCCAACACCACCGGGTATTTCTTGATTCCTGTGGTGATGTCCCCACTGTTAGTGGACCATGTCTGACTGATGCTCTCAGGCTGATAGTCCTTGACCAGACAGAGGAGCCTGATGCCTTGGTCAGATTCTGTGTTGCAGGAAGGAGTGATGTAGACTGATGGTACAGACTTGACCTCTGAAATGGAAAAAAAATTCACAGAAGTTTCTGTAAATAAATGCATTACTGTCAGACAAAGAAGGAGACGTTATACATTACCATTACTAATTACAGTGCTGAAGTCTTTTCATATAAGCTATGATGCCTACCTGCCTCTTCCACTGTACTATAGTAATTTTATGTATTGGACTGTATCTCAGCCACAAAAAAAAACACATTTCATGACAGATATGAGTGAGGATAACCCTGATTTTGATGTGGATCTCTATTGTGGACTGAGAGTGGAAAAGTGGGGGGGGGGGGGGAAGCCTATCATAAATAGGCTCAAAGGGTAAAGATGAGAGACTTCTTTCCCTGAGGGACATCAGTAAAACTGAAGAGTCATCATTACTAATGACCTTGTGTTGGGAACCGTCTCTGTGTCCATGCCTTCAGAACAATACCAATGTTGGAAATTTGACCACAGATCCAAATCTGTTGCAGAATATCTGAACTGAGTTTAAATTTGTCAGTTTTGTTGTGGTGGTATCCATGGGTTGTTCATCCATCCCTCTGCACTACTCATCTGCTTTGATGTACTGCCCTGTTTCCCATCACTCCGAATCCAACCTTGTGCCTGTCCATTGGATCACTGTGTCCACGGTGTCCTGGACAATATTTCCCTTCAATAACATCACCAGAACAGACTGTCTGATCATTCTCACCTTGCCGTTTGTGGATTCTGCTGTGTGCAGAGTGGCTCCACATTCCCGACTCTACAACAGGGCTGTACTTTGAAACTACTTCATTGCCTGTGAAGAGCTCGGGGACACCATGAAAGGTGTCTGTAAATGTCAGCACTTTATCTCACAACCACTTTTATTGAATCACCAGCAACACTGGTTAATGTAGGAAAACACTTGTTAAACAAACCCAGTCGGGGGATGGAGGAAGGCAAGAAATTAGAGCAGTTGCTCTGTCTGTGAACTGAGAATAAGCAGTTCATTTGAACAGTGAAGTTCAACTCGTGTCCTGTGAATATATGACGGGACAGGTTGTGGGGGGCTTCACTCTGTGTCTAACTGTCATGATCCAGTCCATGAACTCCGCATTCCAGTTCACTGTCTGGTCCACGTTCCTTATTCCAGGTTTTCCTTTGTTCTGTTGGGTGCTCTAATTGAGGCACCTGATTCTCATTTTGGGCTAGCTTCATAAATCGCTCCTGGGTTCAGCTTCATTTGCTGGACTGTCCCCTTCACCTTCCTCCTGAAGCCTTGCTGTGTCTAGATAAGGAACTGTCTCTGTGTCCACACCTTCGCTCAGTAGGTCTGGCTGTTTGCTGCTACCTTGCATTGGAAACTGTCTGTGTTCTGTCTATAAGGAACACTGTGTTCCTGTCTCTCTCGAGACCAAGGCTCCGTGTTCAGGTGTCCCACGATCGAGTCAAGGCTTTGGGTTCTTGTCCTGTCGATGTGCCTTGTCCTGTGCAGGACTTCCATGTCTAGTCCTGCAGCCAAGCCTTGAAGAACCCAAGCCCCACCTAGTCCTGTAGCCAAGCCTCGAAGAACCCAAGCAATGTCCAGTCCTGTAGCCACTTCATGTCCTCGCCTAGTTCCAGGTTCTGAGCCCCAGTCAAGACTCAAGTTCTGGGTCCTTGTCCAGTTTCTGGCTCAGAGTCCAAGCCCAGGCTCCTACTTCCCAGTTACTTGTCCTGGTCCCGCTTTCCTAGACAAAGTTCTAGCTCAAGTCTGTGTTCCTATCCCAGCTCCTAGTCTGTGTCCTGTCCCATCCCTAACTCTTGTCCAGTCCAGTTCCTAGTACTTCTGTGTCTGCGTCTTGCATTTTGGTCTGCTCCCAGCACCCACCTTATGACACTAACCTCTGCTGCCCCTGCACTGAGAGGGATAGGACCATGCAGAAGCAAGGCTCTTCGTATCTAATCCATGGCCACCAGGACAGGACATGGGAGCTGTAATCTGCATTTAACTCATGCTTTGTGTACTTTGGGGTGCTTGATGGAACCCCTTTGAGGAAGAATTTCATAGATTTACAAGATAAACTCTGATTCCATTGAATGACAGAGCAGAGAATGAGGCCATTCATCTGATAGTGTCTGTGCGTCCCTTTAGCTGAGCAAACCCAATAAACCCATTGGTCTCTCTGCTCTTCCCTGTATCCTTACAAAAGGCAGATCTCCTCCTGTTCCCTCCCTACACTCACTATTGGCCACCACCATCATTCAGCCGGGTGTTCCAGATCACAAACGTTCATCAACAATCCTTCCCTTAAATGCTCCCCTATTACACATTATTGACTTGAACGCTTCCCTCCCCACCCCACCTGCACCACTCCCCCTCCCCCACCCACCAATGCAAGGCTACCTGGAATGTGTGAAGGAACTGGGATTTCAATTCCCTGGCTTACCCTCCTGCACTGCTTCCCCACTGCCTTCCCAACTCCAAAATTCTTCTCCACCTCCTCACAACATCAGGGAATAAAACTCAATCCTTAACCCCAACAATTAATCCTGGGATATCGCAGAAACTTTTGCATATCCTAGGATGGACCTCACGCCGGACATTACATGATGGGACTGACACCCACCTGTACCCTGGGGATATTGAGCCATCAACCAGATCATACATGTATAACCATTCCCTCAGATTATGTCTCAATCCCATTACCTTCAACATGAAAGCAGCCGACAGTAAAACCCGATCCCAATAACTTGACACTGAACAGATCCATTGTTGTCACTGACAGGGAACGAGTTCAACTGCACTGAAACGCTCAGCCCCTGAACGTGGCTTCAGTTGGTGCTGAGGAGCAGAAGCCAGACTTGAACCAAACACTGAGCTCACTCAGCACAACCAGCCGGTGTCAAGGCACAGTCTGGTGACAAGATCCGACCCCATTCCCCTGAGCCTGTTCCCGGTCTGTGGACAGTTCACTGGTGAGGTGGGGTATGTACCCTTGTACTGTTACTGGGCTCTAGAGAAACCCGCCGGTTCGGGGAGATTCATGTACTCGCTCTAAATATCTCACTTACTTCAGTTAAATCACCGAATTCGCTAAAACCGTAAATAAATAAAATACTATTGCGTGAAGATCCAATTGAGAAGTTGGTCTTACCTGAAGTCACTGTCAGCGAGGTTCCTCCGCCCCAGTAGTCAAGATAGTCACAGTGCTCCGTCTCCCCATTCACCCAGTGCAGTAACTTCACTTGCCCGTCACATCCAATAATCTCAGCAAAATGTCAACATGATCCCTGTCCGGACCGGGAGCAGCCGCTTCCTGGATTTCCATCCCAAACTCCATCCTTGTCTCTTCCTGGTGTGTGAATAAAACAGACATTTTCACAGTTATCCTGCCTGTGGCAACGGCTCTCGCCTTCACCCGGAATCAGAGTCGAATCCTTTTGAGCGTTTAATTGTCCAGAAATAGACATTGGTGCCCAGCAGTCCGAGTCAGGCTTCAGGGATTTGACTCTGGGAAAAGGCAATGCGGAATCCGTGGAGACAGACTGCGCTGCAGACGCTCCTTTGTCGGGACGGGTTTATGTTCAGCTCCCCGTCACCGTGGTCCGTACGTATCTTGCACAGTAATATGCTACCGTGTCATTCGGTCTCGGGTTGTTCACTTGCAGATAGACAATGCTGCTGTCCTTGGAAACTGTGAACAGGCTCTGGACTCCAGGTGCGTAGTCCTTACTACCGCCACTCCATATAGCTGCCACCCACTCCAGCCCTTTCCCGGAGACCTGTTTCACCCAATACATGCCGTATTTTCCGAGGCTGAACCCACTGACCGCACAGGACAGTGTGTGGGACTGTCCGGGCTTTACCACCGCTGACTCGGGCTGTGTCAGCTCGATGTCGGACCGCACGCCTGTTAAAAAGAGCACCAATTAATACAATGCTCTACCGGCAGAAGTTTACAAAACCTCTGAGAAACAGCCGGTCCCGGATGGGCGACAAGCCGCGGGACACCCACCTGCCAGACAAGACAGGAGGAGACAGAGATAAGGAACGACCCCCATCGCCCTGAACACTGAGCCGGACTTGGACACTGTTGAGATCGGCGGCTTCAGCTCAGGCCGGCTTTGTCCGGAGCCGCAGTGAGCGCTGTTTAAATAGGGACGTGGGCTGTGAGTGAGAGAGGGAGCCGCGGTTTGAACAGGCTCTCACACACTGAAACCAGAGGCGCAGATTCCTGTCCCCGCCCAGAGCAGCGATTTCAATTCCCCAAAAGATGTTTGTCTCTGCAACAGGCGGCAGGTCAGCGGCAGTGGCCAGATCCTGATTAAAGATCTGTCACACTCTGCTCGATTCATCAGTTTCAGCGATGAACAGTTTGTGTAAACTGAAACACACAGAATCCCAGCGACAGGGACTGAGAGACACCAATTAGTGGACAGATATTCAGAATCAGAATCAGGTTTATTATCACCAGCATGTGTCCTGAAATTTGGTAACTTTGCAGCAGCAATTCATGCAATACATAATAATATAGAGAGAATAAATAAATAAATAAATTTGCCGATTATGGTTATGTATATTGAATAGATTAAAAATAGAGCAAAAATAAAAATAATAGATATTTTTAAAAAGTGAGGTAGTGTTCATGGGTTCAATGTGGATTTAGGAATCGGATGGCAGAGGGGATGAAGCTGTCCTGCACTGCTAAGTGTGTGCCTTCAGGCTTCTGTACCTCCTACCTGATGGTAACAATGAGAAAGGGGCACGCCCTGCGTGCTGGGGATCCTTAATAATGGACGCTGTCTTTCTGAGACACTGCTCCATGAAGATGTCCTGGATGCCACAGACACTAGTACCCAAGTTGGAGCTGATTAATTTTACAACTTTCTGTAGTTTCTTGTGGTCCTGTGCAGTTGTTACTGTGACACCACTCCACTAATTGGCATATCTCGCTCCTATACCCCCTCTCATCTCCATCTAAGATTCTACCAACAATGGCTGTATCATCAGCCAATTCATAGATGGCATTTGAGCTATACGTCTCACAGTCATGGGTATCGAGGGAGTAGAGCAGTGAGCTAAAATCATACCCCTGAGTTGTGCTAGTGTTGATCGTCAGTGAGGAGGAGATATTATTACCAATCCACACAGATTTTGGTCTTCCAGTTAGGAAGTCAAGGATCAATTGCACAGGGAGGTGCAGAGGCCTAGGTTCTGTAGCTTATCCACAGGACTGTAGAATTGATGGTATTAAATGCTGAGCTATAGTCAATGAATAGCATCCTGACATAGGTGTTTGTATTGTCCAAAATGATATAAGGCTGTGTGATGAGCCATTGAGATTACATCTGCCGTAGAACTATTGTGGCAATAGGCAGATTGCAGTGGGTCCAGGTCCTTGCTGGGGCGGGAGTTCAATCTAGCCAAGACCAATCTCTCAAAGCATTTCATCACTGTAGATGTGAGTGCTACTGGGCAATAGTCATTAAGGCAGCTCAAACTACTCTTCTTAGGCACTGGCATAATTGTTGCCTTTCTGAAGCAGGTAGGACCTTCTGACCATAGCAGTGAAAGATTGAAAATGCCTTCGAATATTCCTGTCAGTTGGTTGGCACAAATTATCAGAGCCTTACCAGGTACTCCATCAGGGCCTGCTGCCTTGCGCTGGTTCACCCTCCATAAAGGCAGTCTGACACCGGCCTCTGAGAGAGAGAACACAGGGTCACTGGGTGAAACAGGGATCTTCACAGCTGTAGTTATATTCTCCCTTTCAATGCAGGCATAGAAGGCATTGACCTCATCTGGGAGTGAAGCACCACTGCCATTCATGCTATTGGGTTTTGCTTTGTGGGAAGTAATGTCTTGCAAATCCTGCCAGAGTTGACATGCATCCAATGTCACAATGCTCACAATTGCCTCTTCACTCTAGAAATAGCCCTCCACATGTCATACCCAGTTTTCTTGTACCGACCTGCATCACCAGTCTTAAATGCCACAGATCTAGCCTTCAGCAGATGATGAATCTCCTGGTTCTTCTACAGCTTTTGGTTTCGGAATGTACAGTAAGTTTTCAGAGAAACGTAGAAACATAGAAAACCTGCAGCACAATACAGTACCTTCAGCTCGCAAAGTTGTGCTGAACATGTCCCTACCTTAGAAATTACCTAGGGTTACGCATGACCCCTATTTTTCTAAGCTCCATATACCTATCCAGGAGTCTCTTAAAAAACCCTGTTGTATCTGCTTCCACCACCGTCACAGGTAGCCCATTCCGCACACTCACCACTCTCTGCG
Organism: Hemitrygon akajei; assembly: GCF_048418815.1. Classification (NCBI taxonomy): domain Eukaryota; kingdom Metazoa; phylum Chordata; class Chondrichthyes; order Myliobatiformes; family Dasyatidae; genus Hemitrygon; species Hemitrygon akajei. The sequence goes on along the minus strand of NC_133148.1, from coordinate 23,561,797 downwards.
TATAAAGTTACCCCTGACATCTCCTCTGTACCTAATTCCAAGCAGCTTAAAACTGTGCCTGCTCATGCTAGCCATTTCAGTCCTGGGAAAAAGCCTCTGACTATCCACACAATCAAAGCCTGCCATCATCTTGTACACCTCTATCATGTCACCTCTCACCCTCTGTTGCTCCAAATAGAAAAGGCTGAGTTCACCCAACCTATTCTCATAAGGCATGCTCCCCAATCCAGGTAACAACTTTGTAAATCTCTTCTGTACCCTATGGTTTCCATATAACTTCTTGTAGTGATGTGACCAGAATTGAGCACTGTACTCCAAGTGGGGTCTGACCAGAGTCCTATATAACTGCAATATTATTTCTCGGCTCTTAAACTCAATCCCATGATTGATGAAGGCCAATACACCATAAGCCTTCTTAACCACAGAGTCAACCTGCGTAGCTGCTTTGAGCGTCCTGTGGACTCAGACCACAAGATCTGTTCCTCCACACTGCCAAGAATCTTACCAGTAATATATATATATATATATATATATATATATATATAGTCATTATGTTTGACCTACCAAAATGAACCACACTTATCTGGGGTGAACTCCATCTGCCACTTCTCAGCCTACATTTGCATCCTATCACTGTCCCTGACAGCCCTCCACACTGTCCACAAAACTGGAAAAAGAAAGTTTGATGGTATCATGAGGAATGTTGTAAAATCACACAGCAAGACAGAAATCAGGTGGAAATTTGGACAGAGAAATGGCAGATGGAATTTAGAAACATGAGAATGTCTACAAATCTGGAAATCCAAAAGCTACAGAAATAAGGTCAGGCAGTATCCATGGTAATGAATAAACAGTCAACAGTTTGGCCTGAGACCCTTCTTCAGAACTGAAAAGGAACGGAGAATATGCCAGAATAAAAAGGTGTGGAAAGAGAAAAAGGGTAGCTAGAAGGTAATAGATGAATCTGAGATAATGGGAAAGGTAAAGGGCTAGAGAGGAAGGAAGGAAGCGTAAAATGGAAGGAGGAGTGGACCCAGGTGGAAGTCATAGGCAGGTGAGAAGAGGTAAAAGGCCAGAATGGGAAATAAAAGGGAAGGGGAGGGAAATATTTTTTACCAGAAGGAGAAATCAATATTCATGTCATCAGGTCAGAGGCTACCCAGTTAGAATATAAGGTGTTGCTCCTCCAACCTGAAGGTCTCATCTTGGCACAAGTGGAGACCACAGACCAACTACTTAGAATGAGAATGGGAGTTAGAATTAAAATGTTTAGTCAACATGAAGTTCTGCCTTTGGTGGATGGAGTGGCGGTGTTCAACAAAGTGGTTCCCCAATTTAAAAAGGGATTCACAGTGTAGAGGAGGGCACATTAGGAATATTGGACAAAATAGATGACCCCAGCAGATTTGTATATGAAGTGTTGCCTCACCTGGAAGGACTATTTGGGGCCCTGGATGCAGCTGAGTAAGGAGGTGAATGGGCAGGAGCAAAACTTAGGCCGCCTGTAGGGATAAGTGCCAGGAGGTAGAGTAGTGAGGAGGGATGAATGGACAAGAGTATCATGAAGGGATTGATCTGTGCAGAAAGTTGTGGGGGAGGAGGTAAAGATATGTTCAGTGAAAATATCCTTCTGGAGATGGCAAAAGATGTAGAGGCTATTTATTGGATGGAACTTATCCCTGGTAAGAGCAACTTTATACATTTTTGTACATCACATGCAGGAGGAAGGTCAGAAACCCCTTGAGCATTGATATACAGCAGGATCCTGGGGTGAAGTTTATTGCTCATCGAGAGTAGCAAATCAAGTGGATGGAATGGTGATTAATGCAAACAGCATGGTTGCCTTCAGCATTCGGGACAATGAGTATAAAGGTTGGCAGTAAGGTTGCAGGAGTATAAAGCTTTGATTTGGCCATGTTTGGAGCAGGTAAAGTTATAGTCATTGCATTACAGGAATGATGTGGATGCTTTGGAGAGGGTGAAGAGTTGATTCAGTCGAGTGTTGGGATTGGAGCATATTGGCTGTAAGGAGAGTTTGGATAAACTTGGACTGTTTTTGCTAGAGGGTTGGAGACTGTGGGATGGACTGACAGAAGTATGTAAATTTATGAGCATAGATAGTCACAGACTTTTTCTAGAGTAGAAACATCAAATGCCAGAGGGCAGAGGTTTCAGATGAGAGGGGAAAAGTATAAATGAGATTTATGAGGCAAAATTGTGGTCAGTATCTAGAATGTACTGTCAGAGGAATTGATAGCAACAGATAGCAACAAGATTGAAAAATCATTTAGGATGACAGTGACTTTGTAGGCTGAATTCAAAAGAAGGCTTTGTCACAGGTAATAGCAGAGGGATTTTATTCTCTTGGAAGGTCTGTGAACAGACAGGGAATATGGGGACAGGACCCTGTGCAGAACGATGGTACTGGTTTAAACTGAGATCATGGCTGGTGCAGATACAGTAGGCCAGGTACTCATGCCTGTGCTGTATTGTATGTTCTATGTTAGGCGAAGCAGACAACATGGAAGAATAGATTACAGAATAATGGAGAGTTCACATGTGATATGGAGGAAATTAAATGACTGGGTTGAAAATAGTAAATTGCAGAAAGCCCACAGGACATAGAAGGAGATTTTTCAGGGCCATAAAAAATATGAACCTGGAAAATGTGGGCTGTTCACTGTAACTCAGGAGTCAACACTCAGCAGATGCAGAGAAAAATGGTGAAATTCCCCAAAGTTTTCAATGCCCGAGCACAGAAATGTATTGATCAAGGAAAAGAATGATTTTAAAACATAACACAAAACTACTGGTCTATCAGCTACACTGTTCTGACCAAACACCAGAATGGGGAAGAAATGTGATTTAAGTTGTAACAAGAGAGCTATGGATGGTGGTGAACCCAAGAGTAGAGTAATGCCTAGAATTAACTTGGGTTCAGAATTGAAATGCAAATGAAATCCAAAGGGAAAGTCACAAACAGTAGAACTAGAAATGAAACTCTTACAATTGAGCGCTGAGTGCTCAGCATGAGGCCTTTAAGTACAGATTTTCCATGTTGGAATGTAGCATGCAATAAGTAGCAGTCTAAGTCTAAAAGGGACAGTGGCAAATAACCACACTGGGGAATTGCAGTGCCGAAACTCGAATGCCTGCTACTGTTCATTCTGAACCACTATACTAAGTGATTTGGTCCGTGGAATTATTGTTGGAGCCTGACCGGGGGGGGGGGGGGGGGGGGTGTGGTTTGAGCATCTCAGAAACTGCTCATCTCTGGGGATCTTCATGCAGGTCTGAAGAATTTACAGAAAATGTTGTGAAAAACAAGAAACATCCTGTAAATGGCAATTGTATGTGTGAAAGTACCTTGTTAATGATAGAGGTCAGAAGAGAATGGCCAGACTGGTCAAACTGACAGGAAGGCTCAAATAACCAAGTGTTACAACAATGGTGTGCAGAAAAGCATTTTTGAATGCACAACATGTTGAGTCTTGAAGTAGATGGGGTACAACAACAGAAAACCACACTTGGTTCCAGTCCTGTACTTAACAAAATGGTCACTGACTGTAAATCACACACTGTTTGTTTATTCAGTTTTGGGATCTGGGGATTATTGGGAAGGCCAGTGTTAATTGTCCATTCAGAGATGTTCTGGAGGTGGTGGAGAGTGATGTTATTGAACTACAGCTGTCCTTTGGATGAGAGTTCTCCCACATGCCTGTTGGGCAAGGAATTTCAGGATTTTGACTCAGTGATTATGAAGCATTGATAAAGTATTTCCAACTCTGGATAATAAATGATTTGGTGTTGATTATGTTCTTGTGTACTTTGCCTTTGCTGGTTCAGCTGTCCCTTGCTGGAGAGGCTCATTTTCAAAGTCAGTCAGTCTGATCTCGTCTCTGGAATTCAACTCCTTTACCTGTGCTTGTATCAAGGCTCTGGTCAATGAAAAACCAAGTGGTCCTAGCAAAACCTGAACTGGTCACTGGTGATCAGGTTATTTGGTGAGTAATTGTCACTTGCCAAAATTGTTGACAATGGCTCCCATCACATTACTGAAGATTGAATAGACTAGTTGGGCAATTGTTGGCTGATTAGATTTGTCCCATATATCAAGAGTGGACATACAGGGAAATTTTACCCATTCTTATGCAGGTGTCAGTGTTGTATCTGTACTGGAACAGTTCAGCTGGAACAGCCAGTTTAATGGCATTGAGCCAGAGCACAAATTTCCTGTTGCAGTATAAATAAACACCAACTTCAATCTGAGCCAATCTCTGTTTTCTTCCCAGGAGAATCCAATATTTAAGTTTGGTTCAAGTCAGCTTTGTGCTGTTTCTTTCCAAAGGCCATACATTCCTACAATTGCATGGACCCCTTCTCCCTTCAGACTTTCAGTCCCATTAGCCAAACCTCTTTTACAAGGATGTTGCTTGGATTTGAGGATCTGAGTTATAGGGAAAGGTTGACTAGGTTAGGACTTTATTCCCAACAGTGCAGGAAAATGAGAGGAGATTTGACAGAGGCATACAAAATTATGAGGAGTTATAGATAGGATAAATGTAAGTAGACCTTTTCCACTGAAGTTTAGTGGGACTAGAACTAGAGGTCCTGGGTTAAGTGTGAAAGGTGAAATGTTTAAGGGAAACAAAAGGGGGAACTTCTTCACTCAGAGGGGCATTATAGTGTGGAATGTGCTGCCAGTGGAAGTGGTTGATGTGGGTTTGATTTCAACATTTAAGAGAAATTTGGACAGGTACGTGAAGAGCTATAGTCTTGGTGCAGTTTGATGGGACTAGGCAGATTAATAGTTTGGCATGGACTAGATGGGCCAAAGGGTCTGTTTCTGTGTTGTAGTGTTCTAATTTCTATGACTCTACAAGAATCGTTTATTGGTATTGGCTTCTAAATAAAAAAAAACTATATTGTCAGTAGTGTGCTTATTCTTTTTAGTAAGTCTTTTTCCTCTGGAAGGTCCCGTTCAGATTAAGTCAAGCTTAAATCTCCTACAGGAAGCCTGAGGAGGATATAGCCTCTATACCACTTCCCAGTTTCATCCACCTGTCAAGAATAAAAATATGAAATGTGTTTCTTGTAAATCAACAGCAGCACACAGAGATTCTGTTCAAATTTATCCTGTGCACTGAGTGGCAGAAGGAGGTTGCTCAGCCCTCCTGTCTATTCCCTCTTAACTGACCTGTGTCCAATCTCCATTTACCCACCTAGGCTCCGCATATTTCAATTATCTAAATCAAACAAAATCTATTAATTTTGAAAGTTTCAATTGGCAATCCCCAGTTTCCAGGGAGATTTCCGGGTATCCTGGCACTGGAATAAACAGAAGAATCAACAGATTCTCTCTGTTATTCTTCTGTGCCTTTCTTCAATGATTTTAAACTCCCCAAATACACTGCCCTTCAATTTTCCACACCAGGGAGCAAAAGACTAGACCTAATATTCCATCGCAGTCTCAATAACACTTCACCGTGCCTCATTCACACAACCCGCTCTCCAAGGAAGACACATCCTTCCTGAGGGGTGATGTCAAGAATCACAGCCAGTGCTCCAGATGTGGTCTAATTCGATCTCTACCCCATAGCAGTGTAATATCCACCCCTCGGTATCCCTGTTTTCCCCATTAACTGCAGCACATTTAGACCTTTAGGTTAAATTCATCCTTAGGATTAATTAGAACCCAAACTCTGTGATAACATTAACACTGAGTCTTTCTTACACTTCCTCTCAAGTTTCACAGGCAGGTTTAATTTGAGCAGGGGGCCCTCCCAGTGGGGCTGTGTTACCAAAAATAATAAACACACTGCTTTACATATGGAAATACAATTCTAACATTGTGCTTTGCACCAACCAACAGGTTCATGAGAAAAAATTAATCAAAACCAAAGGGCAAAAGACACAGACAGCAAGACCCTTTCCTCGTTACAGAGCATTTGCCACGTGTCAGAAACGGGCTCACTGTAATGATGATTGACTGTTATTGATTGATTTATTGATTATGTAATGGGAATGAACAGTTCAAATGTATGTACTCCTGCATTTTATGTTCTGAAGCAGTTGGGAGGCTCCCACCAACTACCAACTGAGCACAGAAGTCCATCCTGATGACTGTAGTTAAGGTGATCAGATAATTATGAATTGGTAGCAATAAATCACAAAATACAGAACAATCAAAGGATATCACGGACTGCTTGTCAATGTTACCTATCTAAACATCTCTTAAAAGCCTCTGTTGTATTTTTTAAAATCTTTTTTTATTTTTTATTTTTTTTCTACCACAATACCAGGCAGCACATTCCAGGCATCCACCACTCTCTAAGTAAAAAATTACCTCTCCCATTCCCTTTGAACCTATCTCCTCTCACCATAAATGCATCCCCTCTAGTGTTAAACATTTCTACCCCAGGTAAAGATACTCCCTGTCTACTCTATGTACACCTCTCATAATCTAATAAACCTCTATCAGATCTCCCTTCTACCTCCACTGCTCCAGAGAAAACAACCCAAATTTGTCCTGCCTCTCAGGATAGCATGTGCCCTCTAATCTAGGCAGCATCCTTGTAAACCTCTCCAAAGCACAACATCCTTCCTATAGTGGGGTGACTAGACTGCCCACAATACTCCAGATGCAGCCTAACCAGAGTTCCATAAAGTTGCAACATTACCTCTTGACCTTTGAATTCAGTGCCTCAACTAATAAAATCAAGCATTGCATAAGCCTTCTTAACCACCCTATCAACCTGTGTAGCCACTTTCAAAGAGCTATTCTTTGCCAGTCTTCTACACCATCCACAATTCAACCAGTCTTGGTATCATCCTCAAACTCACTAGCCCATCCTTCCACATGTTCATCCATGTCATTTATATACATTACAAACAGCAGAGGTCCCAACACTCTGTCTTCTATGTGCAAGCCAGCTCTGAATCCAAACTGCCAATTCATCATGGACCCAATGCATCCCAATATTTTGGATTAGCCTCTCAAGAGGGACTTTGTAAAACATCTTGCTAAAATCAATGCAGACAACATCCTCTCCTCTACCTACATCAATCTTTCCCATGACCTTGTCAAAAAAAAACTCAATTAAATTGGGAAGACATGACTCACCCCACACAAAGTTATGCTGGCTCTCACTAATTAGGCCATGGTTTCCAAATAGTTATATATCCTACCTCTAAGAATTTTCTCCAATAATTTCCCTACAACTGAAGTAAGACTTACCAGTCTATAGTTTCCAGGATTTTCCCTTGCTCCCTCCTTAAATAGAGGTAGGACATTACCTGCTCACTAGTCTTCTGGGACCTCGCCTGTGCCTAGACGAGACATGAAGATACTGGTCAAGACCCAAGTAATCACATCTCTTACCTCCCTCAATAACCTGGGGTTAATCCCATCAGGCCCTGAGAACTTATCCACCTTCATACTCATTGAGAAACCTAACACTTCCTCCTCCTTGTACTCTCAATTTCCCTGTGGAAGATCGGAATGGTAATCCACATGTGGAGACAAAACAGATGGGGGGGGAATCATAAATAGATTTTTTGCACCTGTATTTGCTTAGGAAATGGACTTGGAGTCAATAGAAGTGAGGCAAAACTGCATGAACTTCACGGACCCTGCAGAGATTACAGAGGAGGAGATTTGCTATCCTGAGGCAAATCAGGGTGAATAAATCCCCAGGGCCTGACAAGGTGTTCCCTCAGACCCTATGGGAGGCAAGTACAGAAATTGCTGGGGCCCTATCAGAGATATTTAAATTTTTAGTAACAGGTAAGGTACTAGAGGATTGGAGGATAGCCAAAGTTGCTTCAGAAAGGCTCTAGACATAATCGAGGAAATTATAGTCTAATGATTCTGACATCAGTTGTGAGAAAGTTATTGGAAGGTATTCTAAAGAACTGAATAAGTTTTGCATAGACATCGACTGACTAAGGATAGTCAGCATGGCTTTGTGCGTGGCAGGTCATGTCCAAGCAATCTTATAGAATTTTTCAAGAAATTTACCAGGGAAGTGGATGTTGTTCACATGGACTTTAGCAAGGCAATTGACAAAATCCTGCATGGGTTGGTCAAGAAGGTTCAGTCATTCAGCATTCAAGATGAGGTAGTAAATCGGATGAGACATTTGCTTTGTGGGAGAAGCCAGAGAGTGGTAGTAGATGTTTGCCTCTCTGATTGGAGGCCTGGGACTCGTGGAGTGCCACAGGGATCAGTACTGGGTCCATTGTTGTTTGTCATCTATATCAACAATCTGGATGATAATGTGGTTCACTGAATCAGCAAATTTGCAAATGACATCAATATGGAGGGTGTAGTGGACAGTGGGAAAGACCATCATGGCTTGCAGAGGGATCTGCATCAGTCGGAAAAACGGGCTGAAAAATGGCAGATGGAATTAAATGCAGAGAAGTACAAGATGTACTTTGGTAGGACCAACCAGTGTAGGTCTCACACATGGTGAATGACAGAGCACTGAGGAGTGTGGTAGAACAAAGGGATCTGGGAATACAGGTCCATGGTTCATTAAAAGTGGCGTCACCAGTGGATAGGGTCGTAAAGAAAGCTTTTGGCACATTGGCCTTCATAAATCAATTTATTGAGTACAGAAGATAGGATGTTATGTTGAAAATGTGTAAGACATTGGTGAAGCCTAATTTGGAGTATTGAGTGTAGTTTTGGTCACCTATCTACAGGAAAGATGTGAGTAAGATTAAAAGAGTACAGAGAAAATTTGTTTTCTGGGTTTGCTGGGTTGCTGGGTTTGGAGGGTCTGAGTGAAATGGAAATATTGAATAAGTTGGTACAGTATTCCTTGGAGCATAGAGGGTTGAGGGGATATTTGAAAGAGGTATGAAAAATGTTAAGGGGTATAGATAGGGTAAATGCAAGCAGGCTTTTTCCACTAAGTTTGGGTGGGATTACAACCAGATGTCGTGGGTTAGGGGTGAAAAGTGCAAAGTTTAAGGGGAACGAGGGGAGACTTCTTTACTCAGACAGTCACGTGAGTGTGGAATGAGTTGTCACAAGTGGTGCATGCGAGCTTGATTTCAATGTTTAAGCAAAGTTTGGATAGTAGTAGGGATATGAAGGGGTATGGTCCTGCTGCAGGTTGTTGGGAGTAGGCAGTTTAAATGGTTTGGCATGACTAGATGGGCCAAAGGGCCTGTATCTGTGCTGTACCCATCTATGTCTCTAACAGATTTATGTACTCAGCACTCATCTCCTGGCCCTCCATGTCTTTTTCTTTGGTAAATACTGTAACGAAGTACTCATTAGGCACCTAATTTACATTATCTGCATCCAAGCACATGTGCCACTCTTTATCTTTGAGTGGTCCCACTCTCTCCCAAGTTATCCACTTGCTCTTGAGGCATGTACAGAATGCCTTGGGGTTCACCTTAATCATACTTGCCAAGGACTTTTCGTGTCATCTCCTGGCTTTCCTAATTCCCTTCTTGAGTTATTTTCTGGCTTCTTTATCACCCTCATGTGCTTCAATTGATCCTGACTTCCGAAGCTTTACGTAATTCACAACTTCTCTCTACATATAAGGTTTTCTTGTCTTTCCATCCCTGTGCAATTGATCTTTAAACAGCCTCCATCTGTCTGATGTGGACTTGCTAGAAAAGATGTGTTCCCAAACACCATAGAATTTACATTCCTAACTATAACTTTCTTTAGCCACGACTCAGTGATGCCAATGATATCATACCTGTCAATCTCTAACTACACTGTAAGATCATTTACTTTCTACTGTATACTGCAGTCATTTAAATCCAACAGTCCTGTATTTGTCACCCTTTTCAATTTTGTCCCCCCATTACACCACAACTCATTTCATTCACTGCAGTCTGCCCTATCATCTGCTTGCCTACTAACTGCCCCATCCTCAGCTCAATCATTCACTTCCCATCCCAAATTAGTTTAAACCCACCCAAACAATTCTAGCAAACCTGCCCAGAAGGATTTTAGTCCCGCTCGGGTTTAGATATAACCTATCCTTTTGTACAAGTCGTATCTTCCCCAGAAGAGATCCCAATGATCCAGAAATTTGAAACCCTGCCTCCTTCACCAGTTCATCAGCCATAGATTCATCTGTAAAATCATCCTATTTTTACCCTCACTAGCACGTGCACCAGACAACAATCCAGAGATTACTACCCCGGATGTCCTGTTATTTAGCTTTATACTTGAACTCCAAGGTCCCTGTTGCACAATGCTCTCCAGGGCCCTGTCATTCACTGTGAAAGTCCTACCTGGGTTTTAGCTTCAGAATTTTCAGCTTTAATTGTTTCAGAATTAATAGATTCTGGCATGGCTCTGGAGGCATGGAAAATTGTAAATCTCACTCCACTCTTCAAGAAGGGAGAGGGGCAGAAGAAAAGAAATTATAGGCATTTGGCCTGGCCTCAGCAGTTGGGAAGATGTTGAAGTCAGTTGTTAAGGATGATGGTTCAGGGATACCTGGAGTCACATGGTAAAATAGGCCATAGTCAGCCTGGTTTGTTTAATGGAAAATCTTGCTTGACAATTCTGTTGGAATTGTTTGAGGAAATAACAAGCAGGCTAGACAGAGGGGAAATGGTAGATATTGTATACTTGGATTTTCAGAGGGCCTTTGACAAGGTGCCACACACGAGGCTGCTTAGCAAGACAGGAGCCCACAGGTATTACAGGAAAGATTCCTACATGTTTAGAGCTTTGGCTGATTGGCAGGAAGCAGAGAGTGGGAATAACAGGAGCCTTTTCTGGTTGGCTGCCTGTGACTAGTGGTGTTCCACAGGGATCGGTATTGGCACTGCTTCTTTTTATGTTGTATGTTAATGATTTGGATGACAGAATTGATGGTCGTATCAATAAGCCCCCATTACTCTTTAACACATCCCACTGACTACAATTTTGCCCAACATCTATCAGTCCTTTCCTCTCAGCCTTACTACACACCGCATCTAGTTGTATACCAACTTCCCGATCCTCAGCTCTATCACCCTGCTTCCCACCCCTCTGCCAAAATAGTCTAAACCCTTCTCAGCAGTTCTAGCAAACCCGACTGCAAGGATATTGGTCCTCCTCGGGTTCAGATGTAACCCGTCCTTTTTGTACAAATCATACATTCCCCAGAAGGGATCCCAATGACCTAGAAATCTGAAATCCTGCCCCCTGCACCAATTCTTCAGCTATGCATTCATCTGCCAAATCATCCTATTCTTATCTTCACTGGCATATGGCACAGTCAGCAATCCAGAGATTACTACCCTAGAGGTCCTGCTTTTCCGCCATCTATACAACGCCCTATATTCTCTCTTCAGGACTTCCTCCCTTTTCCAACCTATGCCATTGGCACCATACCAATATGTACCACATCTTCCAGCTGTCCCCTTTAGAATGCTATTGACCTGATCTGAGGCATCCCTGTCCCTGGCACCTGTGAAACAACATACCATCTAATTGTCTCTTTCATATCCACAGAATCTGCTGTCTGCTCCACTGATTATGGAATCCACTATCACTACTAAAGCACTCCTCTTCTCCCCCTTCTGTTCTAAGCCACAGAGACAGACTCAGTGCCAGAGAACAGGTTGCTGTGGTTCCACACTGGTAGGTTATCCCCTCCAATTGGATCCAAAGCAGTATATTTATTATTGAGGTGAATGGCCATGGAAGTACTCTACACTGGCTGCCTATTCTCCTTCCCTCTCCTGACAGTCACTCAGGTACCTGCCTCTTGGGGGGGCCAACATCACTGTAGCTCCTATCTATCACCTCCTCATTTTCCCAGGTGAGCCGAAGGTCATCCAGCTGCAGCTCCAGTTCCTTAACATGGTTTCTAAGGAGCTGCAGCTCAGTACACTTCATGCAAATGTAGTTATTAGGGAGACTGGAGGTCTCAGGAAGTTCCCACATCTCACACAAGGAAGAAACCATTAACTCTGGACCCATTCTCAACTCATGAAGCTATGTACTAACAGAAAACAAACTTACCAGAAAATTCGTTGGAACATCTACCTGTGCGTCCCAAGCCTGTTTTCAAGGAAGACTGTTGAGCTAACCCCTGACCATTCTAACACTGTCCACTCACTCAATGGCCACTCCCGCAAGGGCTGCTCTGCTTACATCTCACTTCTTTTTACTGGCCCCTGCCAAGTGCTTAACAGATCACTATGATTGCAGCCCACTGAACAGTCCCAAAAGCACCTGAGCTCTTTTTAAACCTGCCATTGTGTCACTAATTAATGATGTTTCATGCTGATTGCAAACAACCGAAAAGTCCTGAAAGCATGTGAGCTTTTTTTAAACCTTGTGCTGCGTCACCAATGAACAACCTCTGGTGTTGATTGCAATCTGCTGAAAAATAAATGGTAAAGTGAAGAGTGAAGAAATTACCGAAATTACACAGGAATCTTGTTTAGCTGAATAAGTGGACTGAAGAGTGGCAAATTGAGTTCTATTCAGGGAAGTGCAAGGTGTGAAACTTTGGAAGGTTAAACCAAGTTTAACTTTCACAGTGATTGACAGGGCCCTGGAGAGTGTTGTGGAACAGAGGGTACAGGGTTTCAAATTTTTGGATCATTGGGATCTCTTCTGGGGAAGGTATATCTTGTACAAAAGGAATGGGTTAACCTGAACCTGAGGGGACCATTATCTTTGCAGGCAGGTTTGCTATAACTGTTGTAGAGGGTTTAAACTAATTTGGCAAGGGGTTAGAACTGAGTGATAGGACTGCCATTCCATCAGCTGCATAAGTCTAGGGAAGACAATCACCCTGTTACAAACAAGTACCACGAAATAACAAACAGTACACCACATATTTTGCTTTATAATTCTTAATTTAGCTAAAGGATTAGTAAAGAAAGAACAAAAAAAGAAAAGGGCTAATTTTAGTGAATCCGTCTAATGTGCACAAGTTAAAGCTCACTGTTTTCCCTTCATGAATCCTCCTTTGATTTCAACCCAGGCTTCATCGAATCACGGCCCCTCCAGGTTGAATCCTATGACCTCTTCTTGCTGGCATCTTCTCTCTTCCTCCTTAACAAAAACCCCAAGCCCAACCTTAGTGTCCCTCACCAGAGAAACCTCCCCTTAATCCATCCATCCTAATTGGGTGGCACACAATTTTCCTATCCCTTATCTTCCACAGTAACCCAAACAAGCAGCTTGCAGAGAACAGCACAAAATGAAATACAGAACAGCCTAACAGCATAACAGTAAAAAAAATATGAACCAGGGCATTACATTCTATCCTTATAACCTCATGACTCTGAAATAGTTGGTCATCCCATCATCAATAACACCATTTTCAAAGGAATTTCATGATGTCAGAACCTCCAATCCATTTGTAAAGGGTAGTGACATATCTCACTACGAGGATAGCCGTAACACTCTATTCCCCCAATGCTACATAGGCCAGCCTATCTGAGCTCTTGGATTCTTTGAGACCTCCTTACCCCATCATCTGCTTCTTCAGGTTCTGACACTCCCTGGGATACTGTGGTTTATATGGCGAGGCCTCCGCCGATCTATCACTCGTGCTCTCCTGCAACTTAGATCTCTCTGTCACTTACCTGAGCCCCACTTCATCCCCTTCATCGTCCTGCTGAACCCCAGCCTGTCCACAGATAATCCCCCCAGTTTCACCTGCCTCAATGTGAGAAGGGTTGGGAACCTCCTCCTCAATCAGTGGGGAGTTAGTAAAGGACAGCATATACCACACACCTCATTTCTTCATCCTCCAAGGCCATATCCCATTAAGGAGCAGGGGGCCGGTCTAATCTCTCCTGCTATTGGTCCTTCAGTCTCTGCGTTTCAGCAGAATCCTCTTTCTAGGTGTAGGTTCCAGGTCAGGCTCTGGGTCAATCTGCACCTCTTGTCCCAGAGGTAGAAGGTGGTTCTGATGGAGAATCTTGACAGGCCCATTTCCATCCTCTGGTTTCACCCAGAAAACTGGTACATTTGGCATCTGACTCTCCACTACATAGGGCGTGGCTGCCCAGCAATCAGTGAACTTTTGCTTCTCAGGTAGCCCCAAATTCCTTATGAGAACTCAGTCTCCCATCATGAGTTGGGAGAACCTAATCTTTTGATCATACCTTCTCTTATTTCCTTGATTCTGTGTGGCAGCCATGACCTCAGCTAATTAGTAAGCCTTTTTCAGCTTCCTTCTCATATCAGACACATAGTTCAGGTAAGTCTTCAGTGGTAGCCTTCCTTGCCAGTCCCAAAATAAAAGCCGATGGGCAACCACACCTCATGCCCAAACATCAGAAAATATGGCGAGTACTCGATAGCTTTGTTTCAGGTACAGTTGTAGCAGTGGACCGGTTGTCCAATATGTCGACTCCACTTGTTATTTTTGCTGATTTACAAGGTTCTTAGCATGTCTAGCAAGGTCCGACTAAACCTCTCGGGTGCCCTATCATCCTGTGGGTGATAGGGCACAGTCCTCAACTTCTCGACTCCAAGCATGTTCAGTAACTCATGTATGAGCCTACTCTTGAATCACTACTCCTTTTCACTATGTATAGGCCTGGGAGGCCATAATAAATGAACTCCTTCTCCCATAACACTTTGGCCACTGTAGACACCCTCTGATCCTTGGTAGGCAAACTTTGCACATATCTGGTGATCCGTAATGACCAAGACATTCGCCATGTTGCTGACATCTTGTTCTATTGACAGGAAATTCATACACACCAGGTCATGGGGCCCCACACTCTGCAAGTGGGACAATGGAGTGGCTCTCATAGGCAACGTCTTCCTCCATATGCATCAAATGTATGACTTGCGGTACTCTTCGACCTCTGGCTTCATTTGAGGTCAGTAGAACTTACCTCTGAGGTCTTTTCAACCCCAAATGGCCAGAATCATCATGAAGTGACTTCAATGCAATCCTCCGATACTTCTCCAGCAGAACCAGTTGGGAACGCCGAGGACGGTCTGGAGGCGACATCACCCGGTATACGATCTGGTTCCACAACTCCATTCTAGGCCACTCTCTTAGTAATTGAGACACCACAGCATGTTTCATCCTGTCCACTTGGGCCATGCCTGCTTTTTCGACTGCTGACCAAATGGTACAGATGCCCAGGTCATCTTGCTGAGCAGCTGCCACTTCCCAGGACTCAATTCTGGCAACTGGTTTGTCTTCAAAGTAGTCAGGTTACAGTAAACTCGTGGAATGGCATGTCAGAAGCTCCCAAATGCTCTACTGCTTGATCCTGCCCTTGCCATTCCTCTGCCTTCCCCGCAATGGAAAACTGGCACATGGCTTTCACTCCCAGGGCAGAAACGCTCTCCCACTCCTCGTCCCTGTCTAGCTCCTCATGCGCACGTCAGGACAAAGCATTAGCATCAATATTCCTACTTCCTGGCAGGTACTTCAGGCTGAAATCATAGGCAGACAATGCTGCTAACTACCGGTGGCCTGTGGCATTCAATTTTGCCAAGGTCAGTATATAAGTTAGGGGATTGTTGTCCGTCCTCAACTCAAACTTGGCAACATAGAGGTAGTCACTCAACTTATCCACCACAGCCCATTTCATAGAGGTAGTCACTCAACTTATCCACCACAACCCATTTCAAAGAGGTAGTCACTCAACTTATCCACCACAGCCCATTTCAATGCCAGGAACTCCAATTTGTGCATGGGAGAGTTTTCTTCAGAGGGTGGCAGACTCTGGCTGACAAATGCAACGGCTCTCAACCTTGTGCCCTGATCCTGATACCGGACACCACCTAAGCTCTCTGCTGGCATCTGTATGCAGTACATATGGCAATTGGGAGTCCGTAAAAACCAGCATAGGCGCTTGGGTCAGCAGATCCTTCAGCGACTAAAAGTTCTCTTAATATTTCGCATCCCATCACTCCAAAAGGCTCCGAAATGCTAAGATACTCTTTACCCTCTTCTCCTTTTGTCCTCTTCCCTTTCTTCCCCAAGGAAGGGTAACTGCACAGAATCTGAATTAAAGAGTGACTCATTTTTGTGTAGCCCTTCACGAACCTCCGTTAGTACCCACAGAACCCAAAGAGCAAGTGCAAAGTGCTGACAGTCCGGGGCCTTGGCCATGTGGTCACTGCCTCTATCTTAGCTGGATTTATAGTTGCTCCATCCCATGAGACTATGTGCCCAACATAGCTGACAGATGTCTTGCAGAATGGGCACTTGTCCAGGGAAAGTTTTAACCCTTCAACTTTCAGGTAGCTCAGCACCTTCAGTAGCCTCACTTCACATTCTTCCAAGGTGGACCCAAACACTATGAGGTCATCCAGATGCACCAGTATCTCAAGCAAGTGCAAATCCCCCACCCTTTTCTCCATGACACGCTGGAAGGTCACAGTGTCCCGGGGCATCCTTTTGAACTGGAATATTACCACTGGACATATAAATGACATCTTATCTTTGTCAGGCTCATTCATGGGAATCTGGTAATATCCACACCTCAAGTCCAGCACACTGAACCACTTCACACCACTCAGATAGGCCAGTGCATCGTCAGTCCTTGGGACCATATAATGGGCATGGATGGTACGCCTGTTCAGAGTCCTATAGTCCACACACATTCATATTTTCCCATTCTTCTTTCTGGTCACTACTACTGGGGACACATAGGGACTTCAGTGATGATTCCAGCTTCCTTCAGCTTCTATAAATGCTGCCAAATGTCTTCCACCTCTGCAGGGGCCAGTTGCTGTGACATTTTCTGAACGGGGTGTCCTCGGTCACCCGGATAATGTGGCAAGTGCTCTTGGAACAACCCACATCAAATTCATCAGTAGAAAAGACACCTTCCAGTTTCAACATCTTTTCTATCAACCCCCCTTCCAACCCGCAGGTACTGGGGAGTCCCCAAAATTGAATGACTCAGCAGTCAACTTTCCCTTTATCAAAAAGAGTTTCTCCTTGGCTAGTCTCACAGGGACACTAGACATTACTGTCACTGGGAAGAGATGCACCAGGGGCAGCGCCTGCTTGAAGGTGACCTCCCCCTTCATAGTGTTCCTGACAATCACTGCCATCCTGTTCACCCGTAGAACCAAGGGCTTTTGCTGTTCAGTTACTAGTACCCCAGCAGGTAAACCCAACTCCTCTTCGCGGTCTTCAGGAGCATCCAGAGGACCTCAGTGCAGGCATTCTGGGAAATTTAGGGTTTCCCATCACTCTCGCTACTTCCCTGGGCTGTAACACAATTGGCTTTGACTGGGTGAACCACACAGTCCCTTGTCTAAGCTCATTATCCAGCCCAATGCAGCCATGCACTTCCTCAAAAGCAGCTTGAAACACTGGAAGAACAGACAATGTTCTCAGAAAGCTCTCTCCAGCTCTCTCCTTGCAGGCTCCCATTAGCCTCCTCACAATAGGAGTATTGGTTCCCATAAGAATTAAAACTCCACCTTTCTCAATGGGGTCCAGACAAACCAGCGCTAATGTATCAAGCACCTCAGCCACTCTCACATCTGCCTCCGAAAACTCCAGCCTCACTGACAAATAACCATACTACGGATAATCACCCAGACTAAGACCCCAGATTTCCAGTGCACTGTATGGTGTCAATGATAAATGCGTCAAATATTGGTTGTAAAACAAACAGTACAGCAAAGCGACCTGCGAGCCTGTGTAAAGTATGGCTCCAGCATAAATATCCTCTATCCGTAGCGGTACACTGGAGTTTGGCCCCACTAAGTCTTCAGGAATAGGGTTTTTTGCTTTTGGGAGCTTGTTGATATATTGCTGGGAATGTGTTTCCCCCAAGACAGCAGGCCGTTCCCTCACTGGGTCTCTTCAAAGTTTCCCAATGTCTCTTTCTGCTTAGGTACCCAGGAGTTCTCTCCGAGGGGTTTTCTGTCGTTCACACTCCCACTAGAAGTGTCACCCTTCCCCATAGTTATAACAGACAATATCGGCCACTCCCCTTCTCATGGGACCCAGGCCGCTAACAGCCCTCTGTGCAGTCCTTCCCCTTAGGGGGTCCACCTCCCTATCAGCTCCATCATACGGAGGAGGTGGGGGTACACCTGCTGATAACAACCAGGAGATCTCAGTTCTCAGCTTTGCCATGATCTTGTTTACCACTCCCCAGGGCAGGCTGTTCGTGGTCACCTCAATGCACACAGCTACTATTGGGGACTGTACCCTCTGACAGAGCTCCCCCCACCATGCCTCTGATGCATTCTCCTCCTCCCGTACTTCTCTGATCAGCTCAACAAACGAAGGATGTCTTGTGAGACTGTTGGAGACCCCAAGCGATTAGGTACTGACACTGGGTGCCTTTCACTGTTTGGTCCATTCTTAACTGATCCACCTCAGCCATCTGAATGACCCTGCTACGCCGCAAGTAATTTAGCCAAAAAATGTAGGTGGAAAGCTTCTCTCCCTTCTCCTGACATACGTTCTGAAACCCTGTCATGAGCTCCACAGGGCTTTCCATCATGCCAAACACCTTTTTCAGTGCTTGCATGTAGGCTGAAGTGGTGACAATAGGGTTCTGTGCCTTTATGGCTCTCACTCTGTCAGCAGTCTGCCCTCTCAAACTCTCAACCAATTGCTGTCTTTTTATGTCATCAGGGCACTGCCACTCATTTAACAACTGAGACATCTTCTCTGCCCAAGTCTCATGCTCCTCTTTCCCCTCGAGAGTGGGCTACACCTCAAATAACATTTCAGCTTTCGATTGCTAGGTCCCTCTCCCTGTGCACTGGTCCATTTATTTGCCAGTGACATAAGAGCTGATACCAACTCAGAAGTCCCACTCTTCAATGGGGGACTCATCAGACATTCCAAATCAGACCACACTTTCCTGCCGCTCTGCAGAAACGAGAGCAACCTGTCTTTGAAGCCTCCACCCCCAGCTACGGGAGACTCGGCTTGTGATTTGGCCCACTCTGCTCTTCCTGGAATGTATAGACAGTCCACAGCACCCCCATCCCAGGGCCTAAATAGTACTAGGGAGTTCCACTACCATTATGTCAGCACTAGTCTGAATTGAAACAAAATCTTTGCCTGCCATTTTATCAAATCTCTGCTCGTAACTATTCCTACGGCCTTAACATTACTTAAAGTTCAAATTAACAATTCATCGGGGTATGAATGTCTACTGCACTCAACATATATGCATTTGTTACCAGTAACCCCGTGGGTTCGCACCACTGCTCAATCCTGCAGCATCCACAACCATGTATCATAATCACTTTAGCAGACAATAGTTTAGCACAGACTTAAACACACAACCCACTGGATCGATGCTCAGGGCAATTACACAGCATCCAACAAATTGATCCCAGATTGATCCCCGAACACGTGGTAGCGAGGCTGACGATGGACCTCGTTCAGGTGAAGCAGCAAATATGATAAAAATTCTGGAAGAGATACGGGAATTCCAAAAAGATATAAAACAGCAACTAAATGATATCAAGTCAGAGCTTGCGAACTTCAATCAAAAAATAGCAGTGGCAGAGACACGAATTGAGAAGGTGGAAGACTACATGCAAAACGTGGAAGAGCTACTAAGTAAGATGATAAAAATATTAAATCAACAAGAAAGTAAACTGCTTGACCTGGAGGGAAAATCACGACGGAAAAATATCAGGATATACAATGTTCCCAAAGGAGTGGAGGGTTTGCCTATTATGGAGCTTGAAATTGAGAGGGCACATCGTGTGCTCGCCTTGAGGCCTACTGGAGACTGAGAAGATAAGCCACGCTCAATACTAATTAGATTCCTTTGATACAATACCAAGGCGGACATTCTACAAAGGGCCCGTAAGAAGAGGGTGTTTTTGGATGGTAAATTAATATATTTCCATCAAGATTACCCCTCGCCCCCGTGCAGTCCTGCAGAGACATAAAGAATACTCTGAAGTAACGCAAATATTAAAGTAAGGAAAGATTAGATTCCAAACTCCGTATCCTGCTAAACTGCGAGTGATTTATGAAGATGGGATGCAACTACATCAGACAGTGGAAGAGGCGACTACAGACATGAAGGCCAGAGGGTTGCCCGTCAGTGTGATCAAACCGAGGGAAAGCCTGGCTGAGCAGTTATCCTACTCTGCTTGGAGAATGGTAAGAGAATCAAGAAAGCAGGGATGGGAGGAGGGCGAGAGAAATATATCAGGAAGAGACTGAGTTTTTGGAAGACAGCCCTCACCCCCTCCAGAAGAGCCATAAGGTATGGCCATAAAAGTGTTGAGAAGCTAAACGGAAGCAAAAATAGATGGTGCTATACCTATCTCGAGAAATACTTATTATAATGTGCATTTTATATTACTCAATTATTCTTTTTTATTCATTCATTCACTCCTTTTTCCCCACCTAAATGAGAATATATGTATGGGAGGAATACACAGGGAAGTATTTTCTGTGCAATGGATATAGATTTGTTCACTTACATTTATGGGGACTGCAATGGAGGCCTTTAACTCACAGGTAGGAGGGGCTATCCCCCACAGCTAGATGTTTCCTCTAGCTCAACCCAGGGTCATCTCCTAGAGGCCTCAGCCGCGGAATCACACCTTTGTTGCCTTTTTTAAATTATTCACGTTTCTTGGTTCTTATTTGTTCAGGGAGTAGATCGATTAAGTTTTATTCTGCTAATTTCAGTGATATATTGACAGATCAATGCACATGGCTAAGGACAAATTAAAATTCATTTATTGTAATGTCAATGGGTTATTAAATCCAATAAAACGTAGTAGAATTCTATCCAAAATTTAAAAAAAACAAGCCCATGTAGTATATATACAGGAAACTCACTTAAATGATAATGAGCATGGAAAAATAAAGAGAATGAGCTTCACTAATTTGTTTTTCTCCTCATATAAATCACGACATAGGAGAGGAGTTGCTATTCTTAAGCTAAATTTTGAAAAAGTTTTCGAAATGGGATATATTGCGGGCAGCTATATTCTGGTAAGGGGGAATATAGACGGAAATTCAGTTACTCTATTGAATATATACACACCCACAAGGAGTGATATTAGTTTCTTTCAGAAAATTACTAATATTATCGTAATGGAAACAGAAGGTCTCCTGATATGTGGGGGAGACTTAAATTTACAAATACAACCAAAGTTAGACTCTTCCGATAGAAAAACCTATGAAACAAAATCTTTACATAAGAATGTGTTATGTACCCATGGGTATCTTGTGACTGTCACATAACCATGATGTAATTGAGGCTCTGCTGGGCATAATGTAATGGTCTTGTGATGGTGGAGTGATGTAATTTTACTGCCAGTGAGAGGTCATGTGATGGCTTTTTCCAAGAGGGTATAAAAGGAGAACCCCTCCCTATGACGCAGGTCAGTTTGTTGTTTAATTCATCAGTGACTCCGTTCTGCTGTGTATTTGATCTTATGATGCAATTTCGTTTTAAAAGTGGAGTTTTAATTTCTACTGTAAGCATTGTTGTGCTGGCAATTCTGAAAATCACTGCCAGTTAAAGAGGCTTTTGAAGTGTTTTACAAAACTCTATATTCCAAAGTTCCAGGGGGAAGCATAAACCAAACTGACACCTTCCTGAATTATCTAGAGATACCCACTTTAAACGAAGAACAAAATAGAATGATGACTGCTGATGTAACTGAAGTTGAACTAAAAGCTGCAATTAGTAGGCTTAAACTAAGCAAGTCACCAGGATCAGATGGGTATACGGCAGAGTGGTACAAATAAATTAAAAATGAGTTAATTCCTGTTTTACTCCCTACACTGAACCTGGCTGTAAAAAAGGCACAAATGCCACCCAGCTGGAAGGAAGCTATAATCTCAGCTATACTGAAAGAAGGCAAGGCTAAAATGGAATGCGGGTCATTTAGACGAATATCCATTCTTAATGTAGATTATAGATTATTTACCTCCATCAAGGCCAAATGATTAGAAGAATTTCTACCCATACTGACACATAACGTTCAGACAGGTTTTATACCACAACGCATAACACAAGACAATATACGAAGGACACTACACATTATGGATCACATACAGAAAAGTAAAATCGAAGCAATAGTGCAAGTGTGGATGCTGAAAATGCATTTGATTCAGTTAATTGGAATTTTCTTTACAGAGTTTTACATAGATTTGGTTTCCATGACACAATTATTAAAACTATACAGTCACTATATGAAAACCCTACTGCTAGGATTAAAATCAATGGATATTTATCAAATAGTTTTACCCTAGAAAGGAGCACGAGACTGGATTGTGCATGGTCACTGCTACTCTTTACGTTGTATCTGGAACCATTAGCTCAATACATCAGACAAAATGAAGATATTAGGGGAATTACTATTAAAGGGACAGAGCATAAATTGGCCTGTTATGTGGATGACATTTTGATCTATCTAGGCAAGGGCAACCAACATACTCTTTACCTAAAATGATGCAATCCTTTGAACAATATGGTCAATTATCAAGATACAAGATCAACATAGATAAAACCCAATTACTTTCATATAACTATAGCCCACAAAGAGAAATTGAAAGTAGATATCCCTGGGCATGGAAAAGAGAGTCTTTGAAATATTTGGGCATCATTATGCCAAAAGAATTGGCAAAATTATCAGCCTATATATAAAAAATTAAGGAAGATATAACAAGATGGAACCTAATTCCTTTTTTCAGTCTCAGTTCAAGGATTGAATCTATTTAAATGGATATACTGCCCAGATTATTATATCTCTTTCAGACCCTACCAATAGAGATTAATCAAAATCAATTCAATGAATGGAACAAAATGTTATCTAGATATATTTGGCAAGGTAAAAGGCCTAAAGTTCATCTCAAAACTTTGCAATTAACCAAGGAAAAGGGGGGATGGGGCTTACCTTCTCTTGGAGATTATTATTTTGCAGCACAGTTGAGAGCTATGATGATGCAATCCATCATATGATGCTCAATGGAAAAACATTGAGGAGCGGGTACTTCCCATCCCCATACAGGCAATTTTGGCTGATAACAACCTACAAAGGTACATAAATACTATTGATAACCCATGGGTGAAATGTACTCTTAAAATATGGACAAATATTATAGAAAAATATAAACTAGAGGGAGATATTGCAATTCTTGAATGGTGTGCATATGACTCGGATTTTACGCTGAACAGACTGGATGCTAGTTTTAAGGACTGGATAGCTAAAGGAATAACAGTCCTTTGCAATATAATGAAAGAAGGAACATTGTTTAGTTTTGAGATGTTTAAAGAGAAACACTTCTTAGAAAAAGAAAACTTTTATTGGTATTTACAGATGCGACAGTATGTTAACAGGATGGTTAAAAATGTAACCAAGGTAAGAACGTATTTGATAAAGCTATTTAGAAAAGCATATAATTCAGATAATGGTAGTAGAATCACTTCAAGCATGTATAAAGGTTTGTCAAATCTTAAAACACATTCGACTTCATACATTAAAACAAAATGGGAGAAAGAGGGAGGGATAATTATATCTGAGGAAGAATGGACAATAATATGGAGGTATCAATGGAAGTGTACCGGTTCACAGAAATAGAAGGAGTTCAAATGGAAAAACTTGATAAGATATTTTATTACACCCTCTCAGAAATCCCATTATGATAGTAACCTCCCTGTTTGCTGGAGAAATTCTGGAAATCAAAATACAAACCATTATCATACTTTCTGGGAATCCCCCGTTATCAAAGTCTATTGGAGTGGGATACACAATGCTCTACAAGACATCTTTAAATGTGAAATACCCTTAGAAAGTAAGACCATATATTTTGGGTATATACCTCAAGAATGGTTGAAAAGAGATAAATATTTAATGAATATACTGCTGGTTGCTGGTAAAAAGACTCTTACTAGGAAACGGTTATCACAGGAGAGCCCAACCTTAAATGCCTGGATGGAAATTACAATGGAAATTCACAAAATGGAGAAGATAACAGCATCTGTTAATCATAAGTTGGAACAATTTGATTCATACTGGGAAAACTACATAACACCTAATATGCCTGATTTTATCCTCACAAATTAATGAATATGTTGTAAAAAAAAGATCACTCCCTACTTGTACATAGTTTTCTCCTTTCGCTTGTTCTTTCTTTCCTCTCTTTTCTATAAGTGTATACCTCAGATAAATATTAAGTGGAAATTTGTAGCATATATGATATATATGTACAATATCTGAAATACATCTTATGGAAATGTTTGATGATGAATTTGAATAAAAATAAATTACAAAAAAAAAAAGAAAATGGAGATTTGGGCCAAGTCTCTATCAAACACAGCATAAGATTGAGTTGAAAGTTGCTGCTCTTTCTGAAAGGACGACATTTCAGATGTCCTGCATTGGAAGCCCACCTCTCAAGAACAGATGCCGCAGAGATGGAGACTGAGAGGAAGGAATGGCATCCTTACATGAAAGAATTTAATTGGAAGGTTAGTCCTGGTAGCTATGGGAATTAGTGTGCTTGCAGTAATTGTAAGTGGACCTAGAAATGGGAAAGTTGTGTCGGAAATGGTCCAAGTGAATCTGAGGTTTTGGAGGGAAATGGCTAATCAATATTTGGGTGAAGGCCTTTCATGTTAACTGAAAGAGTAGTGCAGAGATCACCACTATAAAGGGGTGGGAGAGTGGGCTGGGACAACAGCTACTGGTCTTTATATTTTCTTTAGTGACATTTGAGGTCCCAGATGTCTGCAAAATTGCTAACGTTTTCCCTTGTATAAGGGCAATTGGAATTATTCAGCAAATTATAGGTCAGTGAGCCTCACATCAAATGTAGGGAAATGATGGGAAAAGATTCTCAGGGATAGGATTCACTCACATATAAGTGACCATCAGCTTGCCTTTGTGCATCAGAATTCTTAGCGCTCATCTGGCCTGGATGGAGTAGGTACTTGAAGATGGATCTGCTTTCCTGTGGCAGCGCTCCTTGTAGACGTGCTCAATGGTGGGGAGGGCTTTACCCACAATGGACCCAGTTGTATCAACTACTTTTTGCAGGCTTTTCTATTCAAGGGTATTGGTGTTCCCAAACTAGGTCATAATGCAACCAGTCAGTATTGTCTCCACAGTGCATCTATAGAAGTTTGACAACACTGAATTTTGGCAAACTTCTAAGATACTCCTAAGATATTTCTAAGTCCATTGAGTCTTCTGTCATGATGCCCAGTATGCCTGCATGCTCACCCTCTGAGCCTAAGAGCCAGTCACAGAGCCAAATACCTGACCATTTATGCCAGCCCTTGAAAGAACATCCACCTCAACAGTATCCAAAAACATGTACCTGTTACTCAGGACAATGGCCACAGTGGGCCTTTGCACTGATTGCCTTCTCACCTTCCTTCCCCATCTATCTGAAATGCCACTTTAGATGTGATCACATCAGTAAAAGGCTCATCTCTGAAGCCCTCAGCTTCCCAAATGATACTAAGTTTCTGCAGGTCAAGCCTCAGTTCCTTGACTCAGTATGCAAGGGTGAACTGTCTAAAAATGTAAATCATGAGGTTCCCTGAATTCCCATGTCTTTTAGGAGGAGCATGCCACTGCCAATCACTATCTTGTATTGACTGAATCAAGGACTGAGGATGAACAGCAAAGTATAACCTTACCTGTGCATTCTGTGAAGCCTTTTTAGAAAAATGCTTTCATTCCCCAAATCTGAGCCACTCACTCCACCTCTTCATACAAAAGGCTGTTGAGTCAAAGCCTCTGCTCTCTTCCAGTCTACTGGATCATTGTCACAATGGCAACTCTGCTTGACCCTAATTTCTTGTATTGGCTCCTGTTAATGAGATGATAACTAACCAATTATTAACTTACAAATTGTAAATGTTGCACTTTTGGAGCCTGTTAAATGAAACTCACCAGAAAGTCATGGAACCTACCTGCTTTAGTCTCTCTTGCCTCTTGCACCATCCCGGCTCCCGATAAGTGAAACTCATCCAATTCCTTTCTGCATTTTGATTATTAATGATAACCGAGTGCTCCTCTGTAATCTGTATACCCAGAGAGATCAGGTTTACGTGAATGCCTCGGATGAATGTAGGACTGACTCATTGAGTTTGAGGAAGAGAAAGAAGATTGTATCCCTCAATTTCAGAGAATGTGAAGAATGAAGGAGTGAACAACAGAAAACAGACAATATCACACTTTCTGTATTGAATTAACATAAATACAAAGGAAAACAAAATGAATTATACATCAAAATATTGTGGTAGAGATGTTGGGATTGGGGAGGGACAGTTGATGCACTTACCTGGCGTCACCTTTCCACCAAGTGTCTGAAATGGACGGATGCTGTACTGGGAACACATGTACATTCTCAGTGTTTGGCGTTGTGAGCTACCGTGGTTAGGGTGCCCATTCAGAAGTCTTTATACTAACATCAGATAAACCCTACTTACTGTTTGGCTACCCACCATGAAATCAACGTCCTGTCACCAGCCTTACTGGCTCTTTATACTCCACAAGAGTCCAACATTTATTCAATGACATCTCTCAGTTACACCCACCATGTCCAACTTATTATCAATACATAAACAATCAGAACATCCTTCAATACCACTCTCTAGAGTCCTTCCTGCATGACATCCACTATCCAGTGCCCCACCCACACTTCGCCCACCATCCAGTCCTAATGTACACACCACACAGACATTGACACAATCACAATCACCGTCAAGAGTGTCATCCCCATCAATGTCCCACCATTTATTCCAGCAGAGCATGGCCTTACCTACCCATAACAGAGTCAACAACCAGTCTATCAGAGCCCAATGCCTGTCCCAGTGACACACACAGAATACAGACAGAACCAATCTAGTTTCAATTCAACCATTAAACCAGATTCACATCCTTCCGTTCTACTTGCTGAACGGATTCCATTACATTCTGTTTCCCTGGGTCCACTGTATTTGATTTGATGGTACCTTCACATCACTGTTTACAAGGTTACCTTTTCTCTAAAACATGGCTTTTCCCCCACCATAGTTGACCAAACTCTCAACCATGTCTTTTCCACTTACATCACTACAGCTCTCTCTCCATTATCACCTCCCACTCATCAGCAGGCCCACAAGCACCCACAATTTATTAATCATTCTCCGTCATTTCCATCACCTTCCAGGTAATGTCACTGACAGATAAAACTTTCCTCCCCTTCCATTTAACAATTGAATTAGATTACTTCTTCCACAATTCACTCTTCTGCATTGATCAGCTGTGACTGTACATCTCTTGCTGTCCTCACAACTTTTGGAGACCAAACAATCGCCTTTTTAACTTGTTCCCATCCCAATTCCCAGAGATGCAAAGGTGCTTTTCAGATCAGACAGTGCTTCATTTGTACATCTCTGATTTACTGTAGTTGATCCCCTGCTCAGGATGTGGAAACTATAAACCCAATGACTGCTTTCAAGAATTCTTTATTCTGACAGATTACCTCTTTGTTCTTACATGAATTCAAACACCCCACTCTAATCATCCTCACTTTGACAACTCAAAGTGAAGCTTGAGGAAAGACATCATATCTTTCAATTAAGCACATTATGGATCCTGTGTCAAAGAGATGACATCACAATCTCAGATAACCGGCCATTCCATTAAACTTGGGGGGGGGGTTAAACTAAATTTGCAGGGGGCGGGGATCCAGAATGTGAGAGAGGATAGCGAGAGGAAGAATAAAGGACAGGTGGGGACTACACTGTTCTGGAATATTAAGTGTGTAGTAGAGAAAGGTGAGGCAGAACAAGTGATAAGGAGGACACATGTACAGAGGGATGGTCTGACGGAACATGGAGTTAAATGTGCAGAAAGGATAAGTAAATTTAGGAAGGACAACAAAATTCTAGGGGCGTATAGCCCGATGGGAGTTCAGGGAGCTGGGTTAAGCACAATAGGCAGAGATTCAAACAGAGAGAGGAGAAATGGGCTAAAAATTCTATATCTGAATGCACAAAGTGTCAGAAATAAGGCGGATGAGCTTGAAGCTTAGGTGCGAATGCATAACTATGATGTTGTTGGGATAACGGAGGCATGGCTGCAGGGAGATCAGACCTGGGAAATGAATGTACAAGGGTATACGTGCTATTGTAGGGACAGAAATGTGGGCAGAGGGGGTGGGGTGGCCCTGTTGGTGAGGAATGAGATTCAGTCCTTTGCAAGGGGGGAACATAGGGTCAGGAGAAGTAGAGTCTGTGTGGATAGAACTGAGGAACAGTAAGGGCAAAAGGACCCAAATGAGTGTTGTCTACAGGCCACCAAACAGTAGCATGGTTATTGGGTGCAAGTTGAATAGGGAGTTAACATTGGCATGTGGCAAAGGTAATGTCGTAGTAGTTATGGGGGATTTCAACATGCAGGTGAACTGGGAGAATCAGGTTGGTGCTGGACCACAGGTTAGGGAGTTTGTAGAGTGCCTACGGGATGCATTCTTGGAACAGCTTGTACGAGAGCCGACCAGGGACAAGACTATTCTGGATTTAGTGTTATGTAATGAACAGGATTTGATAAGCGATCTTGCAGTAAAGGAGCCATTAGGAGGTAGTGATCATAATATGATAAGTTTTTATCTGCAATTTGAGAAGGATAAGGGCAGCTCGGAGGTGTCAGTGTTGCAGTTGAACAGGGGAAACTATGGAGCCATGAGGGAGGAGCTGGCCAAAGTTGACTGGATGGATAGCCTAGCAGAAAAGACAGTGGAACAGCAATGGCAGGTATTCTTGGGAATAATGCACAAGGTGCAAAATCAGTTCATCCCCCGGAGAAGGAAGGATTCAAAGGGGGGAAAGGGGCCACAGTGGTTGACAAAGGAAGTCAGAGATTGCATAGCATTAAAAAAAAGGAAGTATGACAGAGCTAAGGTGAGTGGGAGGACGGATGATTGGGAAGTTTTTAAGGAACAACAGAACTTAACTAAAAAGACAATACGAGGAGAAAAAATGAGGTATGAACGCAAGCTAGCCAGGAATATAGAGGAGGATAGCAAAAGCTTTTTTAGGTATGTGAAGAGAACGAAGATATTTAAGAAAAATGTTGGGCCCTTGAAGAATGAATTGGGTGAAATTGTTATGGGAAACAGAGAAATGGCAGAAGAATTTAATGAGTACTTTAGATCTGTTTTCACTAAGGAAGACACAAGCAATCTCCCAGATGTATGGATGGGCCAAGGACATAGGGTAACAGAGGAAATGAAACAGATTGACATTAGGAAGGAAACGGTGATGAGTAGACTGATGGGACTGAAGGCTGACAAATCCCCAGGTCCGGATGGTCTGCATCCTAGGGTACTAAAGGAGGTGGCCCTGGAAATTGCGGATGCATTGGTAATCATTTTTCAATGTTCCTTAGATTCAGGATCAGTTCCTGAGGATTGGAGAATGGCTAATGTTATCCCACTTTTTAAGAAAGGAGGGAGGGAGAAAACCGACCTGTCAGCCTGACATCGGTGGTGGGGAAGATGCTAGAGTCCATTATTAAGGATGAAATAGTGGCATATCTAGATAGCAGTAATAGGATTGGGCCGAGCCAGCATGAATTTACCAAGGGTAAATCATGCTTGACTAATCTGTTGGAGTTTTTCAAGGATGTAACCAGGAAGTTAGACGGGGGAGATCCAGTAGATGTAGTGTACCTCGATTTTCAGAAGGCATTTGATAAGGTCCCACACAGGAGATTGGTGGGTAAAAATCAAAGCTCAGGGCATCGGGGGGAAGACATTGACTTGGATAGAAAACTGGTTGGCAGATAGAAAGCAAAGGGTAGCGGTGAATGGGTGTTTCTCGGAATGGCAGGTGGTGACTAGTGGGGTGCCACAGGGCTCGGTATTGGGACCACAGCAGTTTACAATTTACGTCAACGATTTGGATGAAGGCATTGAAAATAATATCAGCAAATTTGCTGATGATACTAAGCTGGGTGGCAAGGTGACATGTGATGAGGATGTTAGGAGAATTCAGGGTGACTTAGATAGGCTGGGTGAGTGGGCAGATACTTGGCAGATGGCGTTTAATGTGAATAAGTGTGAGGTTATCCACTTTGGGAGTAAGAACAGGAAGGCAGATTATTATCTGAACGGTGTAGAGTTAGGTAAGGGAGAAATACAAAGAGATCTAGGAGTCCTTGTTCATCAGTCACTGAAGGTGAATGAGCAAGTGCAGCAGGCAGTGAAGAAGGCTAATGGAATGTTGGCCTTTATTACAAAGGGAATTGAGTACAAGAGCAAGGAAATCCTCTTTCATTTGTACAGAGCCCTGGTGAGACCACACCTGGAGTATTGTGTACAGTTTTCGTCTCCAGGGTTAAGGAAGGACATCCTGGCTGTAGAGGAAGTGCAGCGTAGATTCACGAGGTTAATTCCTGGGATGTCTGGACTGTCTTACACAGAGAGTTTAGAGAGACTGGGCTTGTACACGCTGGAATTAAGGAGATTGAGAGGGGATCTGATTGAAGCATATAAGATTATTAAGGGATTGGACAAGATAGAGGCAGGAAATATGTTCCAGATGCTGGGAGAGTCCAGTACCAGAGGGCATGGTTTGAGAATAAGGGGTAGGTCATTTAGGACAGATTTAAGGAAAAAACTTCTTCTCCCAGAGAGTTGTGGGGGTGTGGAATGCACTGCCTTGGAAGGTAGTGGAGGCCAATTCTCTGGATGCTTTCAAGAAGAAGCTAGATAGGTATCTTATGGATAGGGGAATCAAGGGATATGGGGACAAGGTAGGAACCGGGTATTGATAGTTGATCAGCCATGATCTCAAAATGGTGGTGCAGACTCGAAGGACCGAATGGTCTACTTCTGCACCTATTGTCTATTGTCTAGCTGGTGGAGCATCCACCAAAATGTAATATAAACCCATTTTCTCTACTCCAAAGATGCTGTCTGACCTACCCTTCTCACTCCTATCATCCTTTTCCATACCTGGCTGCATTCCAGCCATCGACTAGTTCACACACCACCACTCCCAACATGTGCTGTCTGACCTGCCCATCCAGCTCAGATTGCTCATAGGTGCTCTGTGTCTGACACATCCCTCCACCGACAAACACTGATCAAGCTGCTGAGTTTATCCAGCAGATGGCTTGTTGCCTCAGATTCAAACATCTGCAGTCTCCCGTGTCTCCTGCTCACCCTTATGTTGATACTTCATTTCCTGCTCATCTTCGGCTGGAGTCTGTGTCGGAGTCAGCAGTTAGCCTTTGATAGACTGTAGACCATGATCTCCCTTTTTGGGGGCTTTGCTTTTACTTGCATGGTGGGTGGTGGGAATGCTGATGATTTATGCTGGAAAAAGTGGGGGAGTGGAGGGGAGAGTTGATGATGCTTCTGCGTGGGGGGGGCAGGGGGCTTTTGGGTTCTTATGATTTTTTTCTGTCATTCATTCTTGGGGGTTCTGTTTCGAGGATGTCTGCAGAGTGTAAGAATTTCAGGTTGTATATTGTATACATGCGCTAATATTAAATGGAACAGTTGAAATATTGGTCCGATTCAACGAGTTTCACCGCCCTGTCTCTCCCCTTTTCCTGCAATGTGTTGTCCCGTTGGCCGTTGAGCTCCCCTCCGGTGAGACCCACCCTCAGACTCCTCCATTCACGGACTGCGGACCACCGGACACGGAAGCTGAGTGCCGGCGCCTCCTTTCTCCCGCCGCTCGCGGTTGCGCTGTTGGAGGAATGCGCGCGCTCGACTCCTCGTCACGTGCGCTCACCCGTCAACCAATCGGCGCCTCATGTTCTCGCGCTCTCCTCCCGCGACCGGAGCCTTTGCCGCGCGCTCGCCCCTCGCCAGTCGCGCGGACACCGGGAGACTAATCAGCGCTCAAAGCCTTTGACAAGTGCGAGTCGGGGGAGGCCATATGTCACCTTCTGGCCGTTCCTCCAGTCAGAGCTTTTACCGTATCTCGTGTTCCACAACCCCACTCTCTCCCCGAATCACCTCCTGCCGGCTGCCCCCGACCTCCAGTGGGAACCTCGACCAGCCCACACTCGGGCGCCGACCATTGAGAATCAAATTCGCGGCCCCGACAGCTCCCAACCCCCTCCCATCATGTGACGAACGATCCTCCAATCACAGCTTGCCATTCTTCCCGCCGGCGCTTCGGCTGTTTGGTTTTGAACGAACAACCCGCCTTAGGTCATAGAAAAGATCGGTCATGATTATATGATACATATGTACAATGTCTGAAATACATCTTATGGAAATGTTTGTTTGATGAACTTCAATTAAAAAAATAAATTACAAAAAAGAAAAGGTCGGTCAGTAGTTGGTTGGTGCTGCAGGGTCTGTGCTGACAGGACAGGCAGTGTGAGTACTTCTGATATTAACAGCTTTTCCAGTTGATTTACTGGAACAACTATCAATGTAGTTGATAAATTCGTCATGAATAGCTGTGTAAACTACTCCTCTGCTCATGCCGGTGAGGTACTGCTTGACTCTACCCCACCATCAGTGATTTTCAAACCAAACACCCCGGTGATTTTAACCATGCCAACCTAAAAACAGTCCTGCCCGAATTCCACCAGCATGTTGATTTTGCTAACAGAGGTGAAAGTACACTCGACCTGGTTTATATGAACAAACCAGTTGCCCATAAAGCAGTGCCTCCACCCCACATTGACTCTCAGATCACTCATCTGTAATGCTAATTGCAGCATACAAATGGGACAAACCAGTTCTAAAGGTGGTGATAACCTTGTCTGAAGCTGCAATCTACCCATGGCAACCATGATAACATTGAGGAATATGTGGATTCTGTGAGCAGCTACATAGAGAAGTGCACTGAGGATGTTACCATCATGAAGCGCATCCGGCTGAGGGTAAATCAGAAGCCATGGCTCACTGCAGAGCTCCGTGCACGGCGGAGGGATCCTGATGCTCCCTTTAGATCGGGGGATACGACAACTCTCGGGGAGCAAGAATTGTGATTTCCCGCTCCATCAGGAATGTAAACTGGGAACATTGACAGAGAATTTACAGAACCTCTGCGATACCAGAGACGAGAGGCTCATGTGGCAAGACATTCAGAGCTTTTCAGACTCCAAGTCTATCCTGTGCGTCAGAGACCAGGATGCTTCACTCCCTGAGAGGCTGAATGTCTTCCACACCCGGTTCAATGCACAGAACAAAGCACTGGCAAGGAAGGCACCCATACCCCCTCGGGAGCAGACACTGTGCCTGACTGAAGCTGAGGTGAGAAAGACCCTGGCCAGAGTCAACCCACGCAAAGCTGCGGGACCGATGGTATACCAGGTCGGGTTCGGAAAGACTGAGCAGCCCAGCTGACAGAGTCACTGACGGATATATTCAACATCTCTCTGGAACAATCTATTGGATCCTTGGTTTTCAAAGCGGCAACGATCATTCCAGTGTCAATGAAGGCGACAGTAACCTGCCTAAATGATTATTGTCTGGTGGCATTAATATTAACCGTTACAAAGTGCTTTGAGCGGCTGGTCATGGAGCACATTAAAGCCTTTCTCCCGTTTACATTGGACCCTTTCCAGTTCAATTAATGTTCAAATCGATCCAGTAAGATACAATAGCCTCTGTCCTCCACTCTGTGCTGTCCCACCTGGAAATGGGGGTCTCATCTGTCAGAATGTTTATAGACTTCAGTTCAGCATTCAAGACCATCATACACCAGAGACTGTTGGGGAAACTGTCCTCGCCAGTTTTCAACACCCCCTCAGCAAGTGGATACTGGGCTTCCCTCGACTTTTAAGGTGACAACTACCATTCCAGTGTCAATGAAAGCGACAGTAACCTCCCTGAATGATTGTCGTCTGGTGGCAGTAATATCGACCATTATGAAAAACTTAGAGCGGCTGGTCATGGAACACATTGTTGCCTTTCTCCTGGCTACATTGGGCCCTTTCCAGTCCACATAATGCTCAAATCGATGCAACAGCCTCTGTCCTCCATTTGGTTCGGTCCCGCCTGTAAATGGGATCTCATATGCCAGACTGCTGATTCGGCATTCACAACCATCATACACCAGAAACTGGTGGGGAAACTGTCCTTGCTGGGTCTCAACACCGCTCGGTAAGTGGATACTGGGCTTCTTAACAGTGAGGTCACAGTCAGTCAGCGTGGACAGCAGTGTCTTCAGTTCCATTGTGCTGAGCACTGGCGCTTCCCAAGGCTGTGTGTTCAGCCCACTGCTGGATTACATTCCTGGACTTCTCTAGTGCCTTTAACACCATCCAGCCCAAGATCTTAAGGCACAAACTAACGGAGATGGGAGTAGACTCTCACATGGTGGATTGGATAGTGGACTACTTGACAGATAGACCTCAGTATGTGCGGTTGGGAGACTGTAGGTCTGACACGGTGGTCAGCAGCACAGGAGCGCCGCAGGGGACCGTGCTCTCTCCGGTCCTGTTCACCCTGTACACATCAGACTTCCAATATAACTCGGAGTCCTGCCATGTGCAGAAGTTCGCTGACGACACGGCCATAGTTGGGTGTGTCAGGAATGGACAGGAGGAGGAGTATAGGAAACTGATACAGGACTTTGTGTTATGGTGCAACTCAAACTACCTGCGTCTCAATATCACCAAGACCAAGGAGATGGTGGTGGACTTTAGGAGATCTAGGCCTCATATGGAGCCAGTGATCATTAATGGAGAATGTGTGGAGCAGGTTAAGACCTACAAGTATCTGGGAGTACAGTTAGACGAGAAGCTAGACTGGACTGCCAACACAGATGCCTTGTGCAGGAAGGCACAGAGTCGACTGTACTTCCTTAGAAGGTTGGCGTCATTCAATGTCTGTAGTGAGATGCTGAAGATGTTCTATAGGTCAGTTGTGGAGAGCGCCCTCTTCTTTGTGGTGGCGTGTTGGGGAGGCAGCATTAAGAAGAGGGACGCCTCACGTCTTAATAAGCTGGTAAGGAAGGCGGGCTCTGTCGTGGGCAAAGTACTGGAGAGTATAACATCGGTAGCTGAGCGAAGGGCGCTGAGTAGGCTATGGTCAATTATGGAAAACCCTGAACATCCTCTACATAGCACCATCCAGAGACAGAGAAGCAGTTTCAGCGACAGGTTGCTATCGATGCAATGCTCCTCAGACAGGATGAAGAGGTCAATACTTCCCAATGCCATTAGGCTTTACAATTCAACCGCCAGGAGTAAGATATGTTAAAGTGCCGGGGTTGATTGTATTTAATGTATTTAAGTAAACTACTTAAGAACTTTTTAAAAGCTATTATTAATGCTTTTTGAGAAAGTGATTTAGATGCATATCATATTTTTACTG
This sequence comes from Hemitrygon akajei, assembly GCF_048418815.1. Taxonomy (NCBI): domain Eukaryota; kingdom Metazoa; phylum Chordata; class Chondrichthyes; order Myliobatiformes; family Dasyatidae; genus Hemitrygon; species Hemitrygon akajei. The sequence goes on along the minus strand of NC_133148.1, from coordinate 23,526,572 downwards.
AGTTAAGTATTGTATGTAATTAGTTTTGCTACAACAAGTGTATGGGACATTGGAAAAAAATGTTGAATTTCCCCATGGGGATGAATAAAGTATCTATCTATCTATCTATCTAACTGTGTCACAGGATCCAGCTCAGCCGGGTCATCAAGTTTGTGGATCATACAACAGTGGTTGGCCTCATCAAGGACAATGATGAGATGGAGTATAGAGAGGAAGTGGAGTGGCTGGTGGATTGGTGTGAGAACAACCTAAGACTGAACGTGGAGAAAACAAAGGAAATCATTGTGGATTTCAGAGAGGTGCAGACAAACCACCCCCCTTCCAAATACATGGCTCCTCCATAGAGAGAGTTAAGTGAACCAATTTCCTGGACGTTCGCATCATGGCTGACCTCACCTGGTCTCTTAATATCTCTTCCCTGAGCAAGAATGCTCAGCAGTACCTCCACTTCCTCAGCAGATTGAAGCACCACATCTTAACTGATTTTACAGGAGCACCATTGAGAGCGCCCTGACAAGTTGCATCTCTATCTGGTACGGGAGCAGTCGAGGATCGGACAGGAATTCCCAACAAAAGTGTGTGAGAATGGCTGAGAGGATCAAAGGGATCTCCCTACCATCCATCGGTGGAATTTATCAGGAGCACTGCATAATCAGAGCCATTAGTATTATTAAGGATCCCACCCATCAATCCAACATCCTCTTTGACTTCCTACCATCAGGCAGCAGACGATGATGCATAACAACAAGAATGGTCAGGATTTGAATGAGTTTTTCCCCCAGGCCATTCGGTTTCTGAGCTCCCTGTCACGTTGAATTCGAAGTGTCACTGGTTAATCTGTTCCAGTACAATATTTAATATTAATGCACTTTAGTTTGTTATTTATGTGTGATTTATCTGCAGCTTTTATCCTTACCTTCATAAATCATCACATGTTATGTGTACAATTGTGATTTACACCCTGGTTCAGAGAAACGTTGTCCCATTTCAATGTACATCACATGGTTATATATGGCATATACATGTGTATAGTTAAATGTCAATAAACTTGAAGTGACTTGATGAAGTTGAGTCGCTGGAATGTGAGAACTGGTGGAATCTCCAACAGTGAAAGATATGGTGTCCCAATGTTGGTTTAGTCTTGAACACGGATGTTGATGTCACCGTTCTAGTGAGGGTTTCAGGAGAAAGTCAGCTGCAGGAACAAGGTAACAGTTACACATTATGGAAGGGTCATCTGGAAGGAAAACCTCTTCTACATGGATTAGCTGTGAAAAATGAGATATTCGTCGCAGTGGGCGGTGTTAACAGTGATGTCAATCATGTTGAAAGGCAGCCAACACTGAAACAGCAGCACCTCAGGAACTTCATGGAAATGCAAAGTGATACTGACTCAACAGAGCCCTCTAGTGGCTGAAGTGATGATGACAGTAATGAGGTAATTGGTCTGGCAGCTACCGCAGGACTTGCCCCAGTAAAAACTAAGAGAGTGAAAACACACAAGACTGATGATGGAGAATATGAAAGGAAATAGGAGGTTTTTCATCAGCCACTAGATCTAGAAAAAATGATGAATGATCCAGGGAAGTTGTTGGGCTGAACTTCAATGAATTAAGAATATATATAAATTAAATCAACTAAGTACTCCTGCCCCTTCCAGTCTATTTTACATCCACTAATGGACTACATTACTTCACTAAAATGCAAAGGGTTTTGAGATGTGCCAGTAATAATGGGTGCATTTTCAAAATGGGTGAAGCCATCCCAGCAAGAAAAGCTCCTGCCACACACACAGCCAAAACTGTGATTAAGGACTATAATCCTAGATGGGAATTGCAATGCCACAACGATTCTGACCAAGGAACACATTTCACTGGAAGTGTTTGTCTAGAATGGGATCATCAAGCAACGGCTGACTAAATATCACAAGGAAGACGCACCATGGCCTACAGCTATTCCTTTGCTTTTATGCAGCATCAGGGCAACCCCAACCAACAACACAAAACTGAGTCCATTTGAAGTGTTGATGAGGTGACCTATGTCTCTGCTGGGAGCTCTCAATCTGAGAGGCTAATATACATTTTTGTCAGATAGCTTAGTTAATTATTGTTCAAAAACCAACACAAGCTGCTCAGTCTGCTTCTCAACAGGTTTCTGTTGGTTGTAGTGGTGCACCTGAATGAGGACACACCTTGATTCCTGGTCAAGGAACCGCATAGGAAACCCCTGAAAGCATGGTTAGAAGGTCCTTACCAAGTATTGTTAATTACCACTTCAGCAGTTAACGTAGAAGTCAAATGTAAACGCAAATGAGCCGAAGTAACTCCAGATTAAAATGAATACTGTGGGAAATCTTCAAGCACAAATATAATTATTGGACATTTTAATTGGACATCATGACAATAAATCTATATTTTTGTGTTTGCTTAAAAGTAATTACTCTGAATTTTCCGACGTGATTCTGTCAGGGTCATTATAGAATCAAAAGGGGGTACTGTGAGAAACCATTGTTTTTTAAAAAATAATTCTTTATATGTTTCTCTTTTTTTGATTTTTACAAAATCATATATTTCTCACAGTGTGTGATGGTTCATCCCCACTCACCGGCACAAAGCAGTGTAGCAGTTAAAGGAATGGTTTTCCACCTTTCTCATTTTTTTCATTGGCTATTAGCACATTATGCAATGATGTAATTGTTTAGTAATCCAGTTTATGAACTGGCTTATTTTCTATTTAAGGAATTTCTTATCTTTTCCATAAAAGTGAGTGATTTTTCACAATCACCATCTTGGCTTCTTTTTTCTTTTGCCTATACACCTCTTAGCATTGTTTCACAGCTCTTTATTTAGTTTGTTTTGTATGGTTGCTTATGTTCTAAAATAAACTGAAATGTTGGAAGTAAGACTGCTTGCCTTTTTTGACTCAGAGATGAACCTTAAGGTTCAGAAAATAAACGGAGATCCAACAGTCTCTACCACAGACTGTTCAGTAATAAATGAGTGTCTCGCGACCCCGTGGCTGGAAAATGGAACCTGCACGTTCCTGGCACCACAGTCAGTGCGCTGAAATTTGTAGGTGGGGTGCCAGAGAATTTTTAAAATAAACTTCGGTACCAGACTGCAATGGTGAATCTTTTATTTTGCATGATATCATGGAGAATCCTTATGTGTGGAACTCTGAGTTACATGGAATCATCTTGTGCTTATATTTAGTAACAGACAAGTGAGTGAAACCAGCCCCCACCACAATTAGCAAGACAAATGGTCGATTTATGACTCACCCGTCTACTCTTATCGTGTGCAGCTGTATTGTTGCTCTAATGAGGGGTTTTGGCCAGCACAATTGCTTAGTTATGCAGATTTGGAACTTAATAGGATGTCCACAAGGTCACAAAGCTTCGGCAACATACAGCACTTTTAGCTCGATATTCGAAATATTCTTCCACAATTTCTTCCTCTTTGATCGTAAGATCAACTTTATAGATCGGTATCTGTAAAAGGGATCTCATTGCCTGAGGGTAGTAGTCAGAATTTTAAACATTCTCGTTCATCTTAATCTATCCTCTTCCCCACTGTTTTCCATATTTGGGGACCATGTAGCGATGTGCTACTCACAGAGCTAGAAATAATGACACGCAGTCTGTAAGTTGCACTCCAGACTAGGTTATTCAAACTTCGCGGCACTGGCTTTTACCACCCCCCCCCCCCCCTCCGGGCGGAAATAACATCGGAGGTGCATTACAAAAGTCTCCTCCCACGCGCGGGCTTTCTCCCCTTGCTGGTGAAGAAGGCCCAGCGTCATTTTGGGGCTGGCCTGGCCTCTCTGCCGACACGCACGCCATTTTATGAGCCGGTTCGCCTGCGTAGAAAGTGGGTCACCATATACCCCACCCCCAGAACCGGCAATACAGCCCCCAATGTCCACAGTCTGGATCAGTCTCTGTTTGGGCGGCCTGCCTCTACGCCGCAGTGCCTGAACCTCGATCGGCTGCGCCAAGTCCTCATGAGCCGGTTTGAGTCGGTCCACCGTAAAAACCTCCTCTTTCTCCCCAATGTCCAGAACATATGTGGACACGTTGATCCTTATGACCTTGATCGGCCCCTCGTACGGCCGCTGTAGCGGTGCTCGGTGTGCGCCCCTTCATACAAATACAAACTTACAGTACTGCAGGTACGCAGGTACGCAGGTCGGGATCTGTCCGTGCTGTGAAGTTGGTACGGGGGCCAGGTTGCTGAGCCTCTCGCGTAGTCTGTCCAGGACTGCTGTGGGTTCTCCGCCTTGGGGCTGGTATGAACTCTCCTGGTACGACCAGGGGCGCGTCATATACCAGCTTGGCCAACCAGGTGTGCAGATCCTCTTTGGGCGCTGTGCGGATTCCAAGCAGGACCTAGAGAAGCTCGTCCACCCAGTTAGGCGCTTTCAGGAGGGCCATGAGAACCGACTTCAAGTGGCGGTGGAATCGTTCCACTAGTCCATTCGACTGTGGGTGGTAGGCAGTTGTGTGGTGTGTTTTTCCAACAGGCTGGCCAAAGCTGACCACAGGCTGGAGGTGAACTGGGCGCCTCTGTCGGAGGTAATGTGGGCTGGTATCCCGAAGCTTGCTACCCAGGTTGCAATCAGTGCTCGGGCGCAGGAATCGGCGGTGGTGTCGGTGAACGGGTCCGCTTCTGGTTATCTCGTGAACCGGTCTACCATAGTACCGCGCTCCTTGCGACACTGGCCGGGCCCCACGATATCCACATGAATATGGTCGAACCTCCGGTGGGTGGGTTTGAACTGCTGTGGTGTGCCGCTGCACCTTGGCTGTTTGGCACTGCGTGCACGATTTGGCCCTTTCGCAGACCTGTTTGCGAAGTCCATGCCACATGAACTTGCTGGAGACCAGCCGGACAGTTGTCTTGATAGATGGGTGCGCCAAGCCGTGTATGGAGTCGAAAACTCGCCGCCGCAGGCTGCCGGGACGATGGGATAAGGTTGGCCGGTAGCCACGTCACACAGAAGGGTCCTCTCACCTGAGCCTACGAGGAAGTCTTGCAGCTGCAAACCCGAGACTGCGATCCTGTAGCTGGGTATCTCATCATCTGCCTGCTGCGCCTCCGCCAGTGCTGCATAGTCCACCCCCAGGGACAGGGCCTGGACAGCTGGTCTATGAGAGTGCGTCCGCCACGACGTTGTCCTTTTCCGAGACATGCTGGATGTCCGTCGTGTTCTCGGAGATATAGGACAGATGTCGCTGCTGGCAGGCCGACCAGGGATCGGACACCTTCGTGAACGCGAAGGTCAATGGTTTGTGGTCCGTGAACGCGGTGAACAGCCTGCCTTCTAAGAAGTACATGAAATGCGGGATTGCCAGATATAGTGCCAACAGCTCCCGGTTGAAGGCACTGTACTTGAGTTCAGGTGGTTGTAGGTGCTTGCTGAAGAATGCCAGGGGTAGCCGGCGCCCCTCGATGAGTTGCTCCAGCACCCCACCGACTGCTGTGTTGGATACGTCCACTGTGAGGGCGGTTGGAACGTCCGTTCTGGGGCACCAGCATCATGGCGTCTGCTAAGGCTTACTTGGCTTTAACGAAAGCGGCCGCGGCCTCTTCATCCCAAGTAATGTCCTTGCCTTTACCCAACATCAGGATGTAGAAAGGGCGCATGATATGGGCTGCTGAGGGGAGGAGGCAATGGTAGAGTTCACCATACCAACAAACTCCTGCAGGCCTTTGACTGTGTTGGGCCGCGTGAAGTTGCGCATCGCGTCTACCTTGGCGGGCAGAGGTGTTGCCCCGTCTTTGGTAATCCTGTGGCCCAGGAAGTCGATGGATGTCGAGTCCGAACTGGCATTTGGCCGGGTTGATCATGAGGCCGAAATCACTCAGGCGGGAGTAGAACTGGCGGAGGTGGGACAAATGCTCCTGACGACTACTGATGGCTATAAGGATGTCGTCCAAGTAGATGAACGCAAAGTCCAGGTCACGTCCCACCGTATCCATTAGTGGCTGGAACGTCTGTGCGGCATTCTTCAGGCTGAACTGCATTCGGAGGAATTAGAACAGGACGAACGGGGTGATGAGTGCTGTTTTCGAGATGTCTTCAGGGTGTACCGGGATTTGATGGTATCCCCAGACAAGGTCTGCTTTGGAAAAGATGCTTGTCCCGTGCAGGTTTGCTGAAAAGTCCTGTATGTGCGGCACGGGGTAGCGGTCTAGATTTGAAGCCTCGTTCATTCTGCGGTTGTCGCTGCATGGTCTCCAGCCCCCGGCTGCTTTGGGCACCATGTGCAGGGGGGAGGTCCATGGGCTGTCGGACTGCTGTACGATCCTCAATTCCTCCATGCTCTTGAACTCCTCCTTCACCAGTCGGAGCTTGTCCGGGGAGCAGCCTTCGTGCGCGGGCATGGAGGGGTGGTCCCTGGGACAGGATGTGGTGCTGTACTCCGTGTCTGGGCATGGCTGCCATGAACTGCGGTGCCAGAACCGATGGAAAGTCCACCAGGATTCTGGTGAATTCGTTGTCAGACAGCGTGATGGAGTCTAGGTGTGGGGCCGGCAACTTGGCTTCACCCAGCGAGAACGTCTGGAAAGTCTCGGCATGTAACAGTCTTTTCCCTTGCAAGTCGACCAGCAGGCTGTGAGCCCGCAAGAAGTCCGCCCCTAGGAGTGTCTGGGCCACGGCTGCCAATGTGAAGTCCCACGTGGACCGGCTGCCGCCGAACTGCAGCTTCACTGTACGGGTGCCGTAGGTCCGTATCGTGCTGCCGTTTGCAGCCCTCAGGGTGGGTTCCAACTCCCTTTTGCGGGTGTCGTACCCCGTTGGGGGTAAGACGCTGATTTCCGCTCTGGTGTCGACCAGGAAGCGGCATCCCGACAGTTTGTTCTAGACGTACAAGAGGCTGTCCTGGTGGCCAGCCGCCATAGCCATTAGCGGCGGCTGGCAATGGCGTTTCCCTTGAACTTGCAGGGCGGGCGATAATGGCGGGCTTCTGTGTCCCACCGCTGGTGGTAGAAACACCACTGTTCATTGGGGTCCTCACTGCTGGGTCGTGTGTGTTCCGATGCCGGGCTTGGTCTGGCCTGCAGTTGGATGCGTGGCTTGGTAATCTGTCCGACGGACGCCCCGCGCTTTCTCTTGGCTTTCCACAGCATGTCTGCCTGGGCTGCCACCTTCCGGGGGTCACTGAAATCTGCACCGGCCAGCAGCAGATGTATGTCCTCGGGCAGTTGCCCTAGGAACGCCTGCTCAAACGTGAGGCAGGGCCTGTGTCCGTCAGCCAGGGCCAGCATCTCGTTCATTAATGCTGACAGCGACCTGTCTCCCAAACCGTCCAGGTGCAGCAAGCGGGCACCTCGCTCACGCCGTGAGAGGCCAAAGGTCCCAATGAGCAGCGCTTTGAATGCTGAATATTTGCCTTCTTCCGGAGGTGACTGTATGAAATCCTCAACCCGGGCGGCTGTATCCTGGTCAAGGCAGCTCACCACGTAATAGTAACGCGTGGAATCGGAAGATATCTGCCGAATCTGGAACTGGGCTTCTGCTCGGTCAAACCACACGCGTGGCCGCAGTGTTCAGAAAGTCGGCAGTTTGAGCGAAACTGCGTGAACAGCTGAAGGGTCGATCATCTTTGGTCCAAATCCCGTTTGGACCGTCGGGGTCAGCAATGTAGAGATGTGCTACACACAGAGCTAGAACTAACGACACGCAGTCTGTAAGTTGCACTCGAGACTAGTTTATTCAAACTTCGTGGCACTGGCTTTTACATAGTCCCGTTCCCGCCCTCTCCGGGAGGAAATGACGTCAGAGGTGCATTACAAAAGTCTCTTCCCGCGCGTGGGCTTTCTCCCCTTGCTGGTGAAGAAGGCCCAGTGCCATTTTATTAGCCGGTTCGCCTGCGCAGAGAGTGGGTCGCACTTTATATATATACTTTAAAAAGTAGTGCAAAAAATAGAGTAGTGAGCTTGTGTTCATAAGTTCAAAGTTCATTTGCATATCAGGTGGCTTCTGTATTTCCTTCCTGATGGTAATGTCATGGTCCTGGCTGGCTTTTCCCACCTTTTCCATTTCCTCCCTAATTGGTCTTTAATCCACACACTTGATTCCCAATCGTTCCCAATTCCTCTCAATCACCAGCGCCTGGTTTCCATTAGCCACCAGAGGATAAGACTCCGAAAGCTCCGGTCAGTCCTTGCTAGATTGTTGGTCGACTCTCAGAGAGAGAGAGAGGAACCTTGCTCCAAGTCCTCAACCTTGAATCGCTTCGTAAACCAAGTCTCCTTGCTTCTGAACTCAGCCTGGTCCCGATTCTACACTCGCTACGGAGATTCTGCCTCTTGATCCTGCCTCCGCGTTGGAGTCCTGCACTAGGGTTCGTTTTCCTACCACGACGCTGTCACAGAACAATCTGGCCAGCAATGAACCCAGCGGACTCGGATCCCGTGCAACAGGCCCTCGCCAGCCAGGGCCAGTTGCTGGGCGCCCACGACCTTTTGCTCCGGGAAGTTACGGAACACCTCCATACGCTGGCCACAAGTGTGGGAAAGGTCAGTGAGCAGGTGGACCGGATGTCCGTCTTCCTCAGTCCGCCACATCCCCCGAGAACTCCGGCCGACCCATCCGCGCAGTCTGGGCCGTTTGAGCCCCTGGAACTGGCAACAAGATCCCTTCGACAGCCGGAGCCAGAACCCTACGCATTCCTACTACAATGCTCCCTGGTTTTCTAGCAACAGCCACGAACATACGCATCAGATAAGTTGAAGATCGCGTACGTCATGGGGCTGCTGCGAGGGGATGCCGTGGCATAGGCTATGGGTATTTGGGACAACCAACTCGAGGTTTGCGCCTCCTTCCCCACCTTCGTCTCGGAGATGCTGAAGGTTTTCGAACAGCCCCTTCGCGGAAAGGACGCCGCCAGATGCTTGCTGACCCTGTGTCAGTGTTCACGGAGTGTGGCTAAATATGCCATCGAATTCCGCAGCCGACTCAGGATGAAACGACGAGGCCCTACAGGAGATGTTCAGACAGGGTCTCGCAGAAAGGATTAAGGACGAACTGGCAGCGAAAGATGACACGGATAGTCTGGACGCGTTAATCTTTAGCGACCAGGCTGGACGACCGGTTGCGGGCGAATCGGAGGGGAAGGACTAGTCACGCAGCTCCTCGGGTAAATCCACGCCCCGTTTTCCTATCTTCCACCAATTCGCCTTCCTTGGCTCCCCCCAAGGTTCCTTCCTGCTCCATCTGTCCACACCGTCCTGGAAGAAGAACCAATGCAGCTGGGTTGGACAATACTCCCTTCAGCCCCCCAAACCCGGATGCAGATCCCGGCCACTGTGATCTTTCAGCAATAGTCCTTGCCCCTATCGGCCCTCGTTGATTCCGGCGCTGAGGGCAATCTTTTGGATGAGGACGTAGCTGCCCGGGCTGGAATCCCTCAGGAACCACTCACCATCCCCTTGGAGGCCCGGGGCCTGGACGGTAGGCTGCTGGCTCAGGTAACCCACCGCACTCCGCTCTTAACACTAGTCCTGTCCGGTAATCACCAAGAGAAAGTTAGATTCAATCTAATTCACTCGCCTCCAGCCCCGGTGGTACTAGGATACCCATGGCTGGTCCACCACAATACCCAGATCGACTGGACCGCCGGGAGGATAGCCAGATGGAGTCCGGCATGCCACGTCCACTGTCTACGGTCGGCCCCACCTCCCAGGGAGGCTCCGGCGACCCCACCGGTCCCCGAAGACCTGAACCTCTCCAGGCTACCTGCTGAATACCACGACCTGGGACAGGTGTTCAGCAAACAACGAGCACTTGCCCTGCCTCCGCACCGCCCTTATGACTGTGCCATCGACCTCCTCCCTGGGGCCCCGCTGCCCACCAGTCGCCTCTATAGTTTATCGCGGCCAGAGAGGGAGGCCATGGAGAAATACCTGGGCGAGTCCCTCGCTGCGGGCCTCATCCGGCCCTCTTTCTCCCCTGTGGCCGCCGGGTTCTTCTTTGTGGAAAAGAAAGATGGATCGCTTCGCCCCTGCATCGATTATCGAGGCTTGAACAATATAACCATTTAGAACAAATACCCACTACCTCTCATTAGTTCAGCCTTCGACCCGCTACACGGAATTACCATCTTTCCAAGCTGGACCTACGGAATGCCTACCACCTCGTTAGGATACGAGAAGGGGATGAGTAGAAGACAGCCTTTAACATCACTCTGGGCCATTTTGAATATCTTGTAATGCCGTTTGGCCTTTCTAATGCTCTCAACGCTTTCCAGGCCTTCATCAACGATGTGTTAAGGGACTTCATTAACCGTTTCGTGTTCGTCTATCTAGACGATATCCTGATCTTTTCCCACAACCTGCAAGGACATGTTCACCATGTCCGTAGAGTCCTTCAGAGGCTGTGGGAAAACCAACTGTTTGTGAAGGCGGAGAAATGTGAGTTTCATGTCCCTTCGGTCAGCTTCCTAGATACATCATGGAAGACGGGCAGGTGAGAGCGGACCCCGAGAAGATCCGTGCGGTGGACGAATGGCCTAGGCCCACGACCTGCAACCAACTCCAGCGGTTCCTGGGTTTCGCGAACTTCTACCGCCGTTTTATCAGGGACTACAGTCGGGTGGCAGCCCCCCTCACCCGGCTTACCTCGCCCTCCACACCCTTTTCTTGGGACACCGAAGCGGAAGTTGCATTCACTAACTTAAAGAGACACTTTACCACCGCCCCCATCCTGATCCATCCGGACCCGTCCCGACAATTCATCGTTGAAGTGGACGCTTCAGAGTCCGGGGTAGGAGCAGTCCTGCCCCAAAGGTCGGGTACGGACGAAAATGTTTACCCCTGTGCCTTCTTTTCCCGCCGATTGTCCCCCGCGGTACGGAATTATGACGTGGGGTAATTGGCGGTCAAAGTTATTGGCGGTCAAACTGGCGTTGGAAGAATGGAGACACTGGCTGGAGGGGGCAGAGCATCCATTAGTCGACTGGACAGATCACAAAAACCTGGGGTATATTCAGACCGCCAAGCGCCTGCACTCCCGCCAGGTCCGTTGGGCATTATTCTTTGGGTGTAAGAACGGAAAGCCGGTCGCGCTCTCCCGCCAATATGACTCCAGTGAGGACACTTCCAGTCCAGAAACTATCATCCCCCCATCCTGCGTGGCGGCCTCCTTCAGCTGGGAGATCGAGTTCGTGGTAAAGGAAGCCCAACGGGATGACCCGGACCCAGGTATGGGACCCAGCGACCGCCTCTATCTGCCCGAACGCGTCCGATCTCAGGTCCTCCAGTGGGGGCCTGCGTCTCGGTTTGCCTGACACCCCGGAGGTAATCGAACTCTGGCACTCCTGAGAAGACATTTTTGGTGGCCCTCCATGGAAGCAGACACCCGCTCCTACGTTGCGGCATGTTCCACTTGTGCCCGGGGAAGGCCTCTCAATCACCGCCTGCGGGACTGCTTCGCCCTCTGCCTGTTCCTGGCCGTCCATGGTCGCACATCGCCCTGGACTTCGTTACCGGTCTGCCCAAATCCCGCGGAAATACGACCATTCTCACCGTGGCAGACAGATTTTCGAAGGTTTTGCATTTTGTAGGCCTACCGAAACTCCCCACGGCCCAAAAGACCGCTGACCTCCTTGTCCGCCACGTCGTCCGCCTCCACGGAATCCCCGCCGACATCGTCTCGGACCGAGGTCCCCAGTTAGTCTCCAAGGTGTGGAGGGCATTCTGCCTAGCCCTGGGTGCATCAGTCAGCCTATCATCCGGCTTCCACCCCCAGACAAATGGACAGACGGAGTGGATTAACCAGGACCTGGAAGCAACGTTGCGTTGCGTGACCGAAAACAACCCAGACACCTGGAGCGACCAACCCCCGTGGGTCGAGTACGCCCACAACTCCCTCGTGAGTTCAGCCGTAGGAAAGTCCCCGTTCGAGTGCTCGCTGGGGTTCCAGCCCCCGTTGTTTCCCGCGCAGGAAGCAGAAATTGCAGTACCATTCGTCCGCGAACATATTGACCGGTGCCGCAGGATTTGGGAGGGGACACGTGCGGCCCTAGCCCGTTCAGTAGATCGCTACAAGGAGACAGCCGACCGACACCGGAGTGCCAACCTGGGCAGTTGGTATGGCTGTCCTCCAAAGACATTCCGCTCAAGAATGAGCATAGAAAACTCGCTCCTCGCTTCCTAGGACCGTTCAGGGTCGAACGGGTTATCAATTCTACGGCGGTCCGACTGAAGATACCAAGTTCCCTACGCATCCACCCTACCTTCCATGTTTCCCAAGTTAAACCAGTCTCGGGCAGCCCCTTGTGTCCACCGCCCGATACTCCACCACCAGCCAGAATCATTGACAACCATCCCGCTTACACCGTCCGACGACTATTGGATGTGCGCCGAAGGGGCAGAGGGTTCCAGTACTTGGTGGATTGGGAAGGGTATGGTCCAGATGAGCGTTCCTGGGTTCCCCGCTCCTTTATCCTGGACCTTTCCCTTATCCAGGACTTTTATCGGGACCATCCCGACAAGCTGGGAAAGTCGCCGGGAGGCTCCCCTTGAGGAGCGGGTAATGTCATGGTCCTGGCTGGCATTTCCCACCTTTTCCCTTTCCTCCCTGATTGGTCCTTAATCCGCACACTTGATTCCCAATCGTTCCCAATTCCTCTTAGTCACCAGCACCTGGTTTCCTTTAGCCACCAGAGGATAAGACTCCAACAGCTCCGGTCAGTCCTTGCCAGATTGTTGGTCGACTCTCAGAGAGAGAGGAACCTTGCTCCAAGTCTTCAACCCCGTATCCCTCCGTAAATCAAGTCTCCCCGGTTCTGATTCAGCCTGGTCCCGATTCTACACTCGCTACGGAGACTCTGCCTCCTAATCCTGTCTCTGCGTCGGAGTGCTGCACTTGGGTTCGTTTTCCTGCCACGTTCCTGTCACAGGTAGCAATGTGAAGAGGGCATGTCCTTAATGATGGACTCCGCCTTTTTGAGGTATTGCTCCTTGAAGATGTCCTGGAAACTGTAGAGGCTAGTGCCTTTTATGGAACTGACTAATTTTAACTATCTGCAGCTTACTTCAACTTGAGGACGAGTCACAAAACCATCTGGAACAGAGGCAATCACAGTTAGAATGAATCTTCCAATAGTTCCCTACATACCTAACAGATTCTGGTCTTGCACCAATGTGAACAATTTCTAAATCTGAGAGGCTTCAGTTTATCTGAAACTAAAGGCTTCTCCCTTTCTGCTCATCATTGGGATTTGTGGAGTGGAAATCTCGAACCTGCTGCATTTTACAGCTCCCAGCGAGGTTAGTCTATTCAGTTTAATCAATGGGAGTCGCTGAACACAGCAACTCGACAGAAAGTGGAACTCAGCCCCTGGACTTGCATCATCCTGTGCTGTTTGTTCCATCTCCCCTGGAGCAGGGGTGGCAGTCTCAGCTGTGTACGTGTGAGAGGGAGTGAGAACCTGTGGAACTCTCTCCCACAGAAAGCACTTGAAAAATTATCATCCAATATATTCAAGAATAGGTTGTATATACTTCATGTGAATGGGTCAAAGGATATCTGGAGAAAGCAGGAACAGGAATTGAATTTGGATGATCAGCCGAGACCAGATTGAATGTTTGAGTAGATCGAGAGACCCAGTGACCTACTCCTGTTCTCATTTTCTAAAGTCCATCACAGTGATGGATGGTGATAAATCTGTCAAATTGCTGAGATCAGACTCACACTGAATTCTGTCCACACGTACCCCTGGTCTTCCTTGCGGAAGCAGGTAAACAGGAACAGGTATACTCCCTCTTCTCTGGCGTTGATAAACTCTGGTCCTCTACCACACATACGTACAGTATCAGGAAGTGTATGGTCATGGACTTTGGCAGAAGAAATGAAAAGGTTGACTATTTTCTAAATGGAGAGAAAATACGAAAATCTGAAGCACGAATGGACTTCGGAGTCCTTCTGCAAGATTCCCTAAAGGTTAATTTGCAAGTTGAGTCTGTGGTGCGGAAAGCAAATGGGATGTTAGTGTGCATTTCAAGAGGACTAGAATATAAAATCAAGGATGTAAAGTTGATAATTTATAAAGCACTGGTGGGGCTTCGTGGGGAGTATTGTGAGCAGTTTAGGGCCTCTTATCTTTGAGAGGATGTGCTGAAACTGGACAGGGTTCTGAGATGCCCAAAACAATTATTCCAGGATTGAATGGCTTGTCATATGAAGAGCATTTGATGGCTCTGGGCCTGTATTTGATGGGATTTAGAAAAATGAGCAGTGACCTAATTGGTAACCTGTCAAAATGACTGTCACCCAGTGGCACTTGCATCCACATTGATGAAGTGTTTTGAGAGGCTGGAAGCATATTGGCTCCTGTCTGGTGACTTGGATCTGCTTCAATTCACCCACTGTAGCAACAGCTCTACAACAGATGCAATCTCGTTGGCTCTTCACACAACCCTGGAACATCTGGACAGCAGAGATGCATTCATCAGGAATCTCTTTATCAATTACAGCTTGGCATTTAATACCATCATCCCGCTCAAAACTAATCAGTAGACCTGGGCCTCAGTTTGATCCTTGATTCCCTCCGTTCTAGACCCTACTCAGTTCAGATTGGCAAAAAGATCTCCTCCACAATCTCCATCAGCACAGAAGCACCATAGGGATGTGTTATTAGCACCCTTCTCTACTCACTTTGCTCCTGTGTCTGTGTGGCTATCTGTAACTCCAATACCATATCCAGGTTTGAGAATCATGTCTTGACCTCTGTTGCTGTCTGGACCCAGAGTCCTCACCCCATCTTCCCTCTTCCTTCCGTCCACCTGCCAGGTTACACTGAATCCCTGTAAATCACTGTGAACCACCTCACACAGAATTGTCGCTGTCCTCTTTGTCCAGATCTCTTCGAAGGAAGGTTTGCTTAAAGTGACTGAGGGACAGGTATCAGAACAGTCATCTGGGAAAAACATCACAATTATTATTTTGCCATTCCCCAATGGATGAGTTTGTCATTGACAAGAGCAGCATTTCCTGTTCATCTCTGTTCAATGATTTTCCAGTCCCAGCAAGATGAGATGAGACCTACCTACATTAGTGAAGAAAGGAATCTCCCCTATTGAGCTGACAGGGTAAACACCCTGAGGGAACATAAATGAACAAAATTGGTCCTTAAATTTTTTTTTGCAGTTTCATGATGGACACCACCTTTTTGAGGCATCATTCCTTGAAGTCCTGGATACTACAGACACTGGTGTTCATGATGGAGATGTCTAATTTTTCAAATCACTGCAACTTACTTCAGTCTTGTGTAGTAGCCCCACTGATACCAGACGGTGATGCACCCAGTGAGAATGATCTCCACGGTACATCTGTAGAAATTTCCAAGTGTTTTTGATGATGTACTAAATTTCCTCAAACTCCCAATGAAATATAGCAGCTGTCATGTCTTCTTTGCAGCTGCATCAATATATTGAGTCCAGTTTAGATCCTCAGAGATATTGACACACAGAAACTTGAAATTGCTCACTCTTTCCACTTCTGATCTCTCTATGAGAACTGTTGTGTGCTCCCTCACCCTTTCTGAGGTCCATAATCAGTTCTTTGGACTTACTAACAGTGGCTGCAAGGTTGTTGCTGAAACACCGCTCACCTAACTGATATATTTCACTCCTGCACGCCCTCTCGTCACCATCTGACATTCTGACAACATTGGCTGTGTCATCAGTAAATGTATAGATGGCACTTGAGCTGTGCCTAGCCACCCAGTCATGGGTGTAGAGACAGTAGAGCAGTGGGCTAAGCACACACCCTTGAGGTGCGCCAGTTGATTGTCAGTGAGATGGAGATGCTGTTTCCAATCTGCACAGGGTATCCAGTAGCAGAGGGGGATACAGAGGCCCAGGTTCTGAAACTTTTCAATCAGAACTGCAGGAATGATTGTGTTAAATGCTGAGATGTAGCCAATAGACAGCACCCTGACACAGGTATTTGTATGGTCCAGGTGATCTAAGGCTGTGTGAGGAGCCAATGAGATTGCATAGGCAAATTGCAGGGGGTCCAGGCCCTTGCTGAGACAGGAGTTAACTCCAGCTATAAACAACTTCTCAAAGCACTTCCTCATCATTGAGGTAAGTACTTCTGGAAGATAGTCATTAAGGCAGCTCACCATGCTTTGTTTATTTCTGCCAAACATATTTTAAGGGAGGTCAAGCAGCAGTGCCATGGTCTCCTGGTCATCGTGGAGAGTGGAGGCTAGAGTGAGGTTCATTTTTTTTTCTGATACTGTACTGAGTTTTCAATATTAAACTATCCAGTTTCCTCAACTCTGCTGAAAGGTTTGTGATATTAGTTTGTTTCTCTCTCCACAGATAGTGTCTGTCCTGTAATTTCTGTAGTTTTTATTTCTTATTTGCAACATGTGTAGTTATTGGTCCCTCAGCGATGATTTTTATTCTTCCTGTTGGAGCTCAGATGCCAATTTTGTCTGAAGCCATTTGATTTGAACAATTTGTTACCTGCAATGATATTTGCAACCACTGGGGGTCAGAGTGACATCTCCTAATATTGAGCCTTCAGTTGAACTGGCTGCTGTAATAGTAACCGACAGTCTCTGGGTGTCAGTGTAACAGTCAGGCACAGAGACACTGCTGGACGGTGTGGGTGAAACAATGCACAGGAGGATTACACTATGCCAGGAGGTACTGAGACTACAGGAGTCTGAAGATGTCACATAAATGACAGACAGGGAAAGGGCAGTGTTTTCATTCATCAGTTAGTATCTCACTAACAGGACATTTTATACAATCCCAGCTTTCTCTCGCTGGCTTTTTCTGTCAATGCATCATTGCCCCTCAATAATTTGCATTTAAAGCATGTCTTCAATAGAGCTTGATATGAGCTTTTGTTCATTGGACTCTGTTTTTGCTGTTTTACAGTTGTGCTGACATGATCATTGACATCGATGAGTTGGCACATTTGGAGATGAATATAGTCGATTCACTGACACTCCATTTCATTCCCTCAGCTACAGATGCATAATATATTCTGCCTGTCCAGTGCTTGTAGGAAACTTTCCTCCTGATTTGGGACATGAGCAGTTTTTCTTTACTTCGGTAATTTCATTCTATCTGTTGTAACCCAAATGCTCATGTGGACTGCCCTCATTCAGGGATTCGACAGTTTCTTTCCATTGATGTTCCTCTAGTAGTTTGTGTGTGGCTCCAGATCCCAGCATCTACAGACTCTCGTGTCTGGATTGAATTCAATTTGACCAGAAGCATGTGTTATCCTGCAGTGATAAACTGCAACCACCAGGGGTCAGAGGAACACCTCCAAATACTTAGGCTTCAGTCACACGGATTGTTGTAATACTAAACACAGCCACTGGGTGTCAGTGTATCGGCCAGACGGAGAGGGTGGAGGATGTGGGGGGAACAGTGCACAGGAGGATTCCAGAGCGTCAGGAGTTCCTGAGTCTGCAGGAGACTTCAGATGAATATGTCACATTGAAATTTATCTTCCTTCTGCATCCTAAATACATACTTGTTGGTCTGTTAATTGGCCACTGTAAATTGCATTTGTGTTTGTGGAGCCAGAAGGTTAGGAGCATGGAATCAGGCCTTCTGGCCCAATTCATCAATGCCAACCAAGATGCCCATCCAAGCTAGTTCTGCCTCTCTCCCTTCTTGAAGAGTGGAGTGACATTTACAATGTTTTGGCAACATTTTGTGGGAACTTTTCCTATCCATAATCATTCACACCTACATGTGGCAGGACTGCAGAGGCTTGATTTGATCTCTTTTTGATGGGACTGTACTTTGACCATTCTTTGCCTCTTTTGCTATTTTACAGATGTGTAGGCTTGATCGATGCCACCTCACGTGTTGGTACATTTGGTGATGTATATGGTCTGTCCATCCACACCCCAGTTCATTCCCTCCACCACTGATATACCGTGAATGCAGTGTATGCTATCTACAAAATGTACCACACACTTCAGTGAATATTCTGTAACAGCAACTCCCACACTGCAATCTCTGGCACAATGGAGGACAACTGTACTCAGGAGATTGGGGATGCTACTGTCTGTATGACATGCACCATCTGCACTTGGAAACAGATGTCTGCTCCTACATTGTCATTTCACCCACCTCATAGACACCAACAATGATGTGAGCCCCACCCCGAACCAACTAACAGTCTTGGGGTGCAAGTATCATATCACTGACAACAATCTGGAGTATTAACATTATTTCTGTATCACTGACAGCCACAGGGATGTGAGAATTATACTCCTGTCACAGTATATATTATTCACACCATCTCCAAAGCAAGAACAGCCAAAATGTACAGGTAACCTGCTGATGACATAATCTCATTTGTTAGTAATCTCTTTACAGCTCAAATAATCAGGAAGTAAGAGGGAAGGAAACAATGATGCCTATTGTTATGTGTACTGAACAAACCTGTTGGAAATGGGGTCCAGAGCTGACCCTTTCCCACCCCTGTGAACTATGCTGCTAATGAGAGACAGAGCTGAAGAACAGAGGTAGAGGCACCTGCTACAGATGAGAGAGAGAGATGAATGATTTAAGTATTATGGCTTCTTCACCGATGGAAAGGTAAACAATCTCTTGGCTACAAGGACACTTCTTTGCTCATTAACATTCTTGCTGACACCTGGTGATGCAAAAACAATTTCACAACATCTGCCAGTGACATAAAATCTAATTTTGATATTTCTGGTACAGAAACTGCACTGTGGAGGACATGTAGGCTCTAAAATGAGTAGTCAAAACTGCCCAACGCATCAGCCTACCTGCTATCAAACACATATATACAGAACCCACATGGGGGGGGGGAGAGGGGGAGAGAGATTTTTTTGTTTGAGATTGTTGTTGTCCTTGTGGTGAAGCTGATTTCTTATTCTAGCAAGATCTCACCAATTGTCCTTTTCTGCCACATAATTGGCATATCCAATTCCACTTGTTCTGTTGGTTAGCAGGTAGAGACCATTGACCCATCTGTATCGATCTTATTCAGACATCAATATTCCATTGCACTTGTTTAGCAGTTTGTACCAGTTCACTGTAGGAAACAGCAGTTTCAACCCAATTTGGTTTTGATAGCTTCACCATTTTGGAAACATCTGGTTTCATCCATGACATTTGACTTGAGAGAGCCAAATATAGTGTCATTCAATCACAAACAGGAGAAAATCTGCAGATGCTGGAAATCAAAGCAATACACACAAAATGCTGGAGGAACTCATCAGGGCAGGCAACATCTATGGAAAAGAGTAAACAGTATACATTTCAGGCTGAAACCCTTCATCAGGACTGGAGAAAGGAGATTAGAAGTCAGAGTAAGAAAGTGAGGGGGTGAGGAGAGGATGAAGTACAAGGTAGTAGGTGTTGGGTAAACCCGGGAGAGGGGGGAATTAAAGATCTTGGTGAAAAAGATAAAGGGTTGGAGAATGGGGAAACTGATAGGAGAGGACAGAAGACCACGGAAGAAAGGGAAGGGGGAGGAACACCAGAAGGAAGTGATGGGCAGGTAAGAAGATAAGGTGAGAGGGAAATGGGAATGGGGAATGGTGAAGGGGAGGGGTGGGTGGCAATTAACAGAAGTTTGAGAATTTGATGTTCATGCCATCAGGTTGGAGGCTACCCAGACAGAATATAAGGTCTTTCTCCTCCAACCTGAGCGTGGCCTCCTGGTGACAGGAGAGGAGTCCGTGGACTGAAATGTCAGAATGGGATTGGGAAGTAGAATTGAAATGGGTGGCCAGCGGGAGATCCAGGATCTTCTGAGGATAGAGTATAGATGCTCGGTGAAGTGGTCTCCCAGTCTGTGTAGGGTCTCACTGATATACCGGAGGCTACACCAGGAGCAACACACACAGTAGATGACCCCAACAGACACATGGGTGAAGTGTTGCCTCACCTGGAAGGACTGTTTGAGGCACTGACTGGTAGTGAGGGTGGAGGTGAAGGGGCAGGTGTGTCACTTCTTCTGCTTACATGGTTAAGTTCCAGGAGGGTGATCAGTGAGGATGGAGGAATGGACTAGGGAATCGCTTAGGGAGTGATCCCTGCGGAAAGCAGAAACTGGGGGGGGGGGGGTGGCAGAAGGAAAAGATGTGTTTGGTGGTGGGATCCCTTTGGAGATGGCAGAAGTTGCAGAGAATTATGTGCTAGATCTGTAAAGAAAAGCCTCCTGAGAGCAGATGTGGCAGAGCCAGAGGAATTGAGAGAAGGGGATGGCATTTTTACAAGTCACGGGGGAGGTATGAGGTATAGTCCAGGTAGCTGTGAGCATCAGTGGGTTCTGTATATATGTGCTTGATAGCGGGTAGGCTGATGCGTTGGGCAGTTTTGACTACTCGTTGTAGAGCCTACATGTCCTCCACAGTGCAGTTTCTGTACCAGAAATATCAGAATTAAATTTGATGTCACTGGCAGATGTTGTGAAATTGTTTTTGTATCACCAGGTGTCACAACTATGGATTCGGCAGTGCAGTAGATACAGCAATGGCACTCGTGAATATGCACGTGTCAGCTCATTATTATTTCATTGTGATGGTACTTAACTCCATTCTTCATTGTGGTGTTTGCCGAGACTTGAGCGAAACACAGCAACATTTTGCTGTTTGGTTGAATTCGACTTCACCTTAGAAATTGGACCGTTGAGTCAACTGACTCTGAAGACCAGCAGTATTCATTGCATATTTAGTTATTCCTTTCAGCAGCAGTGTTGGCTTCGTTTCCCATGTGAGGGTAACAGATAACGGCCCTGTTTGGCCTAGCATTTATTGTTTTCCTTTCCCGCTTATCTCTTCTTATTAAAGTCTGAACTATTGACCCGCTTCAGTGTCTGTCTCTCTAGGCACTTGGGCAACGTCCGAACATACTGACACCAAGTAGACTTGCAGTTTATTAGGATGCTCTCTACTGCACTTCTGTATAATTACGTGGTGTGGATTCGCAAAGTCCAGCTCTCTTCAGCCTCCTCAGAAAGTAAAGGCACAGGTGAGCTTTCCTGAATGTGTTTGGGACCATGAGAGTTTGTGTGTGATGTGCACTCCCTGGAGTTTGAAACTGCCTGTGAGTGGTGCCAGATCTGCTGAAGTTTGTCCAATTACCCAACTGAATGAAGAGACGAGTCTACACACTGGTCATGATGAGAAATGTTAAAAAGCAGCATTTGTGGGCTTTGGGCTTTTTCCAGTGGCCTTATCGAATCCTAACGTGAGAATTCTGGGAGAACTCCAGCCTCACGGATATTGGTGAATGTACAGGCTGTAGAATGAGTGGGGTTTGCAAAAGAACTGGAGTTTCATCAGGAAGCAGTGAGAGGGTTGTGTCTAGAAATCACTGGTTTGCCTGATAGAGGAAACTGATCCAATTGGCACATTCAAAGGGAGTAATGGAGTAGAGTTGACAGGGAGGCATACTAGTTTGCTCTTGAATACAGCCACCATGGACTTAATGGGGAAATTGACTTGCTTCCACAGTGTTCTATCTGTAACCCTCTGTGCTTAAGCTGCCATCACCTCCCATCATTCCAACACCCCCAATGTTCCTTGCCCCAAAGACAATGAAATCTATCAGGTGCCAGCACTTGGATCAAATGTTGTCATGAGGTCTTTCACTTGTCTCTCACAGTGCAGTTTGTTGGTGATGAGAAGTCCATAATCTTTGCATTTCATCAGTAAGAGAGTTCTCTTGAAGACAGGAGAGTGTAGATGCTAGAATCTGGAGGAAAACTCAAACTGCCAAATGAACTCAACAGACCAGACATCTGTGGATGGAAAGGAAGGGACAACATTTCAAGTGGGCACCCTGATTCAGGACAGACACTGTGTTCTTGTCCCACATTATTCTACTGAAGTTGGCTTTACTTCTTACATGTTCATTGCGCATTTCTGAAGGTTTTTGTCCTTTCTATTTCTCATGTTAAAATAAAAATA